>NC_056739.1:10656228-10943666 GCF_019279795.1 Protopterus annectens
AAAACAATCATAGAAATGTAATTAAAACAAATATATACACACAGTGTGATAAGACATCCGCGGTGGTGCAGCGTTAGCGTTGTTGCCTCACAGCAAGAGGTTCTCCCATTCGATTCTTGGCTGGAGTGTGGGGAGTGCCTTCTGTGTGGAGTCTGCATGTCCTCCCCGTGGTTGGGTGGGCCTTCGAAAGACATACGTAAATGGGCGTGCCTTCGTTGAAGGTTGAACATTGAGCTGGCACCTCGGCATTCATCAAAAATCTACTGCCAATCATTAATGGACTGGAGTTTCGCTGTGGCGACCCCTAACCGGGAAAAGCTGAAAGACAACAACAACAACATATACATACAGCATGATAGTTGAACACATATGATATAATAAGGCGTGAAGAGATGCCAGTGATGTCAGAAAATAAAAATAAAAAAAATATGATTAAATATGGCGATCAGCATATACAAATGTATTAGCAGTATAGTCTACTATGATAGGAAATTAAAAAAAAAAAAAGATACAAGCTCAACCTAAGAATGGGGAGAAGGTAGGTGTTGAAAAGTATAGACAGATAATATGATTAGAGGGTAGGTTAGTGTGCAAAGTATTTGTTAATATAGATCATACTGATACATTCGCACCGCCATGAGTTAGTGAGAAATTCTTTGAGAAAGGACTTAAATACATGGAGGCTAGATATAGATACGATTGAATTTGGGGTAGAGTTCCATAGTTTGAATATGACATGAGTAAAAACTTTGCCCAATGCCCTTTTTTTTGGTTATAGATTTCAAGCAGGTTTTTGTCTTGAAAGCGCAGAGGGCAATTTGGAAGATAGTGATGAAGTACTGAGGAGATAGAAGGGCAGGCAGAAAGGTTTTATGCTATTTTATTGGTTAGAAGAAGCTGTGTATGGGCTAGTTAACCAGTTGAGAGCATGTAATGTAGAGCAATGATGAGCTTTATGTGGTTGGTTAGCTACAAATTCAGCTGTTTTGTTATAGCACTGCTCCAGCTGTGATTTAAGAGAGAACTGGATATTAGTCAAAATAGGTGAGTCATAGAGAAGACAACGTAAAAGATAAGTGTTAGCTGGGATGATTCTAATAAAAGGAGTATGGAATTTTTGCTGTATACAGTATACCTAGCATTTGATGAGTTATTTTTATACAGTTTTGTATGTGAAGATCAAACTTTAAGTTGACAGTTATGATGATTTCAAGCAATTTGGTATGGGTAACTACTTCGATAACTGTATTGTTTAAATAGGTAATATGGAAGTCACTTTTAGCATTGGCATGGGACTTTGAAAAATAGTGATAGTTTAGTCTTTTTGGGATTAAGTAAAAGGTGGTTTTGTTGTAGCCACAGTTTGACTGAGCTGAAGACATTTTGTGTCATGGATTGTAGTTGGAAGCTTGAGATACTCGGCAGAGAGATAATCAGCAGAAGGAGAGCAGGGTTTAATTTTCTTTAGTAACCATTTAACATATGATAAGGAGGCAGGTTGGAGAATGAAGGCATGAATGTCAGCACTAGTAGAGTTTTGAAGTATATTAAATGGCTGGGGAGAGCCGGAGGTGACAATAGCTATATTGTTAATGAAGAAAGTGTTAAAATTGGTAGCTGTTTCTGAGGGGGATAAGTCCAGATAGGGGTTTGGTGAGAAAGGAAAACCAGGTTGAAAACTTTTCTTAATTTTCTTAATTGAGCTCCAGAATCTCTTTGTCTTTATCTTGTGGGTCAGAGTAATAATTTTTTTGTCTATGTGAATTTACTTCTTAGTGAGGTTGCCCAACTTGTAAGGTTTGAGGAGTTTTGTCTTTCTGCCATTGTTTCCATGCTCTGTCATGTTTTTGCATGAGAATTCTTGTAGAATGAGACAGCTAGGGATTCCAGTATTTTCTATTTTTATTTCTGGTGAGGACAAGAGTATTTAAAGTATTTGTGAATATATTGTTGGATTTGTTGATAGCTTTGTCTCGGGGTAGGGGTTTGAGTAAAGATGAGTCGACAGATTTTAGTAAATTATTGAGTGTATCAGGATGAAAATTAGAAAGATTTTGGGTAGTTCTATATTGATTGTTTTTATAGCTGGTGGGTGATTTTTCTATTGGTAAATATATAATGAGGATCACTAAGGGAATCAGGTAGGACCCCTGAGATAGCATATTTGCTGGGGTCAGAGACAAATATCCAGTTAAGGATAGAAATGATTTGCTTTGTTGAGTCAAGTAGGAAAGAGATCAGCAGTTTGAACCCATACAAGTTAAGACTAGTAGTTGGGGTGTTAACGTTAACGTCACCTAGTTGTCACAGATAACCAGTCAGTGTTAACACTGCCCAAGATAATGGTTTCAGTAGTAATATTTGTAGTTATCCATTAAAGAATTTCTTCTGATAAGCTAATATTATTACCTGGTGATATGAAGGGGGCCACTATACAAAGGATCTCATGTTTATTAACACTGAGAAGAGAGATAAGAAGATCTGCATGTTAGTTTTGAGAGGTGAAACATTTAGGCAGTTATTATATACAATTGCAATGCTTCCCCCTTTTTGTGTAGTCTGTCACATTGACTAATTATGCTGTAGCCAGGGGACAGAATTTCAGAATCTTTTCTATAGGATTTTAGCCATGTTTCAGTAATGACAGCAATATCTGGTAAGTATTGAAGAAACCATGCTTGCATGTCTGTAACTTTGTTTAGAATACCATTAATGCTAATGGAAATAGGGAAAAGTGTTCTGGTTGTTGTAAAGGAGTCAGGGGCAGAAGATGGTGAAATTAATGAGGCTGAGGGACTAGGTTTGGGATGGATGTCACCACAAAGAGTGAATTTAGAGAAGAAAATATAAGGGTTAGTTATTTTTAATAAAGTAGATGAATTTATGTCAAAGTGAACTGAATGCTTAGATGGTTTGCATTTGAAAATGTGAACAGGATAGACATTAAATACATTTCAGGAAATAGGTATGAAGGAGGGTTTAGCCTGAGTATAGGCAGGGTGGCTGGTACTGTGTGAATGTAAATATGATGTGAGAGTACCATGGTAGGTAGTAATGTGACATACAATGAACAGTTGAGACATGAAGATGCAAAACGATAACATGGTAGAGAGAGGGTACTATGGAGTAGTTATGGGGAGATTATAGTTGAATGAAAAGAAAAAAGATGCTAAAGGAGATGGGAGGAACATGAGGGGAAAAAACAGATGAGAGTAGAAATGGCATGCTGTAGATTCCAGGCAAGGTGGTCCCTTATTATGGAGATGGAGAAAAGTTAAAATTATAGTCAGTTAAAGAAATATAGAATATACCATGGTGGTGGTATGGTGAAATTGTGAAGTAAAAGAAGTATTATAAGAATGATTAAGTGGGTGATACATATAATAAAAGGTCTGTGGGTATTATGTTTTCTGTCAATATTATGAAAGGAAGGGTAATGCTGAAGAAGAACCTGCTGAAGGGAAGAAGTGAATATTGTACAAGGGGGAAGGAGAATAAAGACTGTAGAGTAAGAGCAACAGAGAGAAGTAAATTAAGTGAGGAAGCAGAGCAAAATAAGTGTGGAGAGAAGGTGATGCAAGATTGTAAAGGTTCTTCTGTGTGAATGCTATTGGACAATGAGATAGTAGCAGGGATTGGTGAGGCTAGTAGGAAGAGGAGGGGATAGCAAGGAGGAAGGGGATATGTTTAGCATAAATTTTGATAAGAAGGGCTGGGTGGGATTTGGGGATAGGGTAGGGGAGAGTAGTGAGCTCAAGCATAGCAAGGGTGAATAGAGTGAGTTAGAACCCCTCACAGATGGAGGTATTAGCCCAAGAAAAACAATCCATGACAATGAAAGTAAGGGAAAGTTTAAACATCAGTGTGAATGGTTCTGCTAAAATAACGAGAGTAACAACAGGACAGTGGAGCACAGAAAGTTTTAAAAAGTTGCTCATGGGTAAGAAAGTCATACATCAAATACTGGACAAGCTACTCATGGGCAAGAAAGCCATGTGGCTTTAATATACATTAACATATGAAGTGTCCATTTTCTTTAGCAGTAGCACTGGCTATAAGTTCAGTGGTACAGATGGTTTTAACAGCTTACCTAGTGGCAGTCTTATATATTGTCTGCCTTGAAAAATATTTTTGCTGGCTGCAAATCCACATAGAAAAAGAACAAATTTTATGCAGAAAGATGGGGAAACTGGCAACTTTTGAGACTGGATGGAAGGGGCAATCCTGCAAGCCTAGTGGTAGGCATATACTGTCTATACCGAAAAATATTTTTTGTAGGCTACAAATCTACCTAACAGAACAGAAATAATTTTATGCAAAAGATGAGGAAACCAATGACTTTCCAGACTGTGTGGAAAGGACAATCTTGCCAGCTCCAAACAGTTATGTTCCTGTGTGTGTGGTGTTTGGGGGGCTGTACAAATAAATCATAATGTCCAGGGTTCTGCTCACCATAATTTGTAATTTTCCCATCTTTTTTAGCCTTATTACAAATGATGCTCATGTGATAGGTCAAATAGGTCTTTACATTCCAAAACAGTCTAATTTCCACTATGAAGGAGATCTGTCTTAACTTGCCCAATCATTTTGCTTCATTTATCTAATTTCATGCTGCAAATACAATTCTTTAGGCATCTTCTACATTTACTATGATTAATACAAAGAATGCTGAAACATTAAACACTGATACAAAGCCTGCCAGAAAAATATATTAACAAGATTTTCTAACAGTTACACTTTTAAATGTCAGAAGGGCGAAGGATATAGCTTTCAATTCCATAGATTCATTTAATTCACTCTACCTGCACTATGCATCATATGACCTGAAGTTTCAGTAGTAATATTTGTAGTTTAATGAAACTTACTTACGACCTTTTTAGATGTGTCCTAGACACAGTTTAGGTTCATCTTAAAAAGAGGTGAATCAAGTCTTAGGTGAGAAGGTCTGTACCCATGTCCAGTTTGTTCTTAATATTACATCTCTTTTGTAAACTGTAGTTGATATTCTCACACACCTCAGGATTGTATTTATTCTAAATGATCTATGCATATGTCTTCATGACACAGAATATAGCTAAAATATATGAAGCTTAACAGGCAAATTTACTTTGCCTGTTATCATTCCAGAAGATGTAGCAACAGAGAACATTGTTGTGCTTGCCTACCATTAACATGATCCTCCTGAATACATTTTTTTTCTTTTCCTCATGAACTAATGTAATGTCACAGGCCTAAAGCAGATGCCCTATGCTGACCGCCTTAAAAAACTCCAGCTATACTCCTTTTCGCATATCATCTACTCTGAGGCGATCTCTGCTTAACATACAAGGCCATGTCAAACTCAGAGCTGTTGGACATGCTACACTTAAAGAAATCCCAATCCCTCAGAGCCACACGCTCCAGGGATCTAAACCTTGTCATCACAATAAACAAAACATGCTGGAGGGATAGGTTCCTGACCCAAAGACTACCCAGACTTTGGAATATACTGCCCATACATGTCAAGCAGAGCGCCTCTTTGGCCCTCTTCAAAAGGAGCCTTGATGAGTGGATAGGAGATAGGAAATTCATCCTGGGGATCACGTCAGTCGCCCTGCTAGACAGGGGTCCAGGGAAGTAAATAGTGTAGGAAGAAATAGCCAGGGAATTGTTATGGCTAGGCTTGTATAGGCCCTAGGGCCGATAGTCTAGTACCAACCTATGAACCTATGAACCTATAATCATTTTTTCTAGAAGATGAGTCATGCTATATAACTGTTAACTGCCAACTCTAGGATGTTTTTCCTGACAGATTAATGTTTATGTTTAGTGTTGGTTTTATTATGTCCTTCACATCTATCATAAGTAAGAAGCATAATGGCTCTCTATTGAAATGTTGAGACTCGCAAGGCCGAGTCCTGACAAGCAGAAAAGAAGACCAAAAATGCAGCAAATGAGTGAAAGTCAAACACTGCTCTTCTCATTTAAACTTGTTTTTTTTTTTTTTTGCAGGGGTTAATCCATCCTTACAACCCCACCATACAGTCTAAACGTATAAATACCAACTTTTGATTACTAAACCTCAGAGAAAAGATAAAAGTATGAGGAATGGCAATCTTGGATTGAACATATACAAGTGCAGATTTTCAGTCATTCAGTCCCACATTTTGTAGCTCAGCATTCTAAGTCCTAAAATTTCAAACAGTTATCTTGCAAAATAATTTTTGCCGTAGCCAGAATGATCGAAAGAAAGACAAGCTGCTCACGTTTTCTGTGGTTGACCTTGGTTTGAGTAGCAACCTAACTACAAGACTGTCAGCGAAGCAGATTGACTGGTTAATGACACCTATTCTCAGGCAGAGGTGTAAGATCAGGCACTCAAGAAAAGGCTCGTAGTGGGGGCTATAGGATCTCACATTAAGTCTTCCAACAGATTTATTTATTTATTCTATTTATTGATATTTGTTGACCAGGAAAGTCCACTGGATCAGTAACCCATTTTCAGTGGAGGCCCGGGGAGAAAAGCTCCACAAGTAATACAGAATATACAAACTTAACAAAAATTGATACTTCAGTACATATATAAGCAGCGATATGTAAATAGAGTAGAGTATAAGAGTACAACATTAAGTCTTGGCATTGCAATATACAAGGCAAAAGTTACAAATATAAAAGGCAGAGTTATGCAGCAGTATCATTATAGTGTGCGTTAGACAAAAATTTCACAACTGTAAACAGTTTTTAAAACAAGGTATTTGTCATTTGAAAAACAGAATTAATTAGGGACAGCTTTAAGGCAGCCAGATTGTTTTGCAGGGGCAAGAGAGGTTATTTAGGTAATATGTATTTAATACTGATTTAAAGGTTTTTATACAGTCAGTTTGAGTTTTGTGAGAGGGTAAAGAATTCCAAAGTTTAGCAATGCTATGGGAGTACAGCTATTGTCCAGCTCTTTTGTTGGATTTGGTTACTGTTAACAGCTGTTTGCCGGATGATCTGGGTATTCGCATAGTAGTATAAGTTTGTAGGACTAAGCGGAGTGCAGGGCGTGTGTTAGGTTTAAAAATTAGTTTATGGGCTAGAGTTTATTGTGTATACCATAGGTTCATAGGTTGGTACTAGGATATCGGCCCTAGGGCCTATATAAGCCTAGCCATAACAATTCCCTGGCTATTTCTTACTTCCCTGGACCCCTGTCTAACTGGGCAATTGATGTGATCCTCAGGGTGAATTTTCTATCTCCCATCCAATCGTCAAGGTTCCTTTTGAAGAGGGCCAAAGAGGCGCTCTGCTTGACATGTATGGCAGTCTATTCCAGAGTCTGGGGAGTCTCTGGGTCAGGAACCTATCCCTCCAGCATGTTTTGTTCATTGTAATGACAAGGTTTAGATCCCTGGAGTGTGTAGCTCTGAGGGATTGGGATTTCTTTAAGTGTAGCATGTCCAACAGCTCTGGGTTTGACATGACCTTGTATGTTAAGCAGAGATTGCCTCTGAGTAGACGATATGCGAAAGAGTATAGCTGGAGTTTTTTTAGATGGTCAGCATAGGGCATCTGCTTTAAAGCTGTGATTCTGTTAGTGAGGTATTTCTGTGGCCTTTCCAGTTGTTGCAGATGTCTTGAGAGGTACATACCAAACGGGGCATTGTTTTCTATAATGGGTCTAATGAGGGATGAGTAGAGTGGGACAATGACCTCCTTTTTTCTGGATGAAAAGCCCTTAGTGATGAGGTGTGCCACATAGAAGGATTTCCTGACTGTTGTGGCGATGTGGTTATCGAAGGTGAGACCACTGTCCACCTGTGTCCCTAAGTCTCTTATCACACATTCAGGGTTTAGTGTACTACCAGCTATGTGGTAATTCACTGGTACATGTTTTTTCCCAAAGGGGATAACTATACATTCCTTGGCACTAGCTTGAGCCCATGGCTCTGGGACCAAGCATCTGTTTCTGTAAGGCCCTTTTGTAGAATATCCACTTCATTTGGGGATTCAATAATGGCTCCCAATTTGCAGTCATCTGTGAACTTTGCTAGCCAGAGTCCCTTAGTGTTGGCCTGTACTTCAGATAAGTGGATGCCAAACAAGAGCGGTCCCAGGACTGAACCCTGAGGTACTCCACTTGTCACTTGTCTGGAGCTGGATTTGAAGTTGGCTACTGTTACAGTGTGGGTTCTGTCAGTAAGCCAGATGGAAACCCATCGAGTGATGTGGGGATTAATGCTCAGCTTAGTAAGTTTATCTATGATTCCAGAGTTGGGGATGGTGTTGAACTCCTTGGCGAGGTCCAGATAGGCTGTGTGGACATTTAGTTGAGGTGCCAGTTCATTATGTAGTTTATGTAGTACACAGCCTGGGATGTTGTCTGGTCCCATGAATGCTGTATTCTTAACTTTGGAGAGTGCAGTTTTTATCTGTTTGGCCATTATTACCAAAATTTGGCAATCTTTTGGGATTGAGATGGGCCCATTAGAGGGTGAGAGGGAAGTGAAGTTGGCAGTGAATCGATCTGCCAGGATATTCACAATATCCTTGGGATCAGTATATTTAATGCCATTCTGTTGTAGCTCAGAGCAGATCTGAGCATTATTTAGATTCTTGACATAGCTATAGAATGCCTTGTGGTAGTATTTGGAATCTTTGGCAATTTTATTTTCATAACTAGCTTTGGAGGATGTTATGAGGAATCTCAGCTTCTTACTGAGGCTGGTAAGGGAGTTTTTGTATCCTGTGTTTTTCTCTTTTCTGCAACAGTTTCTTCCTTTTGTTGTAAAGTTTGTTTATGACAGGGGGCCACCAGATTGTCTTCCTTTTTTTGGAGGAGAGCGTCTTGGTTCTATTTGGGATGGCATGATTCATACACGAGTGGATGTGCTCATACAGTGCCTTAGTGCTGGAATCAGCAGTTTAACTTTCAGTTCCCATCTGCATGGATGTCATGAAGTTTGTCACTTCTGACTTGAGTAGCATGAAGTTGGCTTTGGAGAAGTTTTATACGGAGGTTTCCTTACTGGGGGGATGGGGGAGGGATGTGGGGGATGGGTGATTAGCTTATCGTCAGACCTGACCAACGAGGAGGTGATCATAGGTGGGGAGCATCAATTTCCCATGTTGGTAATGACCAGGTCTAGGATATTGGCGCCCCTGGTGGGACTATCGATTAGCTGATCCAGGGCATTGGAATTAATGAATTCCAAGAACCGTTGGGCAAAGGTGTTGGTACATGAGTAGTTTTCCCAGTTAATGGCAGGGTAGTTGAAATCACCCAGTATTAGGGTGTTTGGTTGTATCTTAATATTTTCCAGTATGTTTATAAAGGTGTAATGAGAATCTTGGGGCATGGTGGGGGATCTGTAGAAAGCTACAATTTGGATTGCAGTCTTACCTAGTGTTAGTTGCACCTGGAGAATTTCAGACGCATTGTGTTGGGCAACTAGCCTGGTGGTGTGAATATCCTTGGTGAATATGGGCACTCCTCCACCTTTAATGTTTCGGTCTTGGTTTGCTGGCCGAAAAGTGTGGTAAGAGTTGTAACCTGGTATTGTAGGGGTGGTCTCTGGAGCCTTGTACCAGGTCTCAGTTACTGCACCAATATCGATGTTCTCCATTTTTAGGAGTGCCTCGAGAGAATGCATTTTGAGGTTTAGACTTCTAGCATTGAGTAGCATTATTACATGCTTGTACGTGTTACGGTGGTGGTTTTGTCCTTTGAACTTTGCCTAAAAAAGGCACTATATGGGTGGCAAGAGCCTTAGCCAGTAACCTGAATCCCAGGGGCGACAGGGTTCAGACCATCTCTGGCAAAGCATCATATTCTGTCGATCATGTCATCCCCGGCAGACAGATACTGGATCCCATTTGAATGACATCAGATGCTTAGCCAATTGTTGAAGTCAATCATTTTGTCCTTATACTGTGGTATCATTCTGGGCAAAGGCAGGATGCTACTCAGGGCTAGGGCCATACCTGCCTGGGTCATATGATCCGAGAGCTCTTCTATGTCTCTTTTCATGTAGTCCAGGGAGGTACGTCTCAAGTCATTCACTCCAACATGGACAATGACAGAGTCATATTTGTACTTGTTGTGGAGTGACTTGAGTGCATGTGTTATGTGGCGGATCCTGGCACCCGACATGCAACTGTGTAATTTTCTCCTTGTTCAGCCTGGTGAGTGGGACATCAGTGTGCCTGACTATAGAGTCATCTATGACTAAAGTGTTGGGTACGTTGTCTTGCCTTAGGGGTTGTTATTGGGTGGCAGACTGGTGTTGTGAGCATAGATAGTTGGGGAACTCGAGCAAGTTCATTTCTGAAATTGCTTGGCAGTGGTGTGAGCGGTTAGGGCTTCCTGAGGCAAATTTAGCTATTTTATAATAGCAAGATTGTAGTTTATTGCTGCGGGATAAGTGAAGGTTAGTAAAGGTGGGACTGCCATATAGAAGGGAAGGAATGAGTAAGGTACTGGCCAGTTTTGTTTTGGAGTGATTGTCAAGAGTTTGTGCCAATAAAGTTTGCCTAATTTAAAGTGTGTTTTCTTTATTGTGTTGAGAATATGTGGCTATGAGGTGAGTTTGTCATCTATTGTCATGCCTTGTAGTTTAGCTCTTTTCACTATTTCAATTTCTGTCCTACCTTTGGAAAAAAATTGAAGTCTATATCTGGTGATTTTGTAGAGAATAAGAGAAGTTTTTTTTTTTTTTTTGGGGGGGGGGGGGTTAACAGCAGTTGTGCATTATTTAGCCAGGATTCTATTGAAGTGAATGCATTTTGAGTAACTGTGAGGAGGTCAGAGAAATTGTTGGAGGTAGATATTATTGCAGAATTGTTGGCATATTTGGATAAGATTACCTAGTTGGAAAGCTTTGTGAAGATCATTGATGAAGGTATTAAACAGTAGTGGCCCTAGAATGGAACCTTGTGAGCTCATATACTGTTTGTCTGATAATCAAATTGTACATCATGCCATCTTACTGATTGTTCCCTATTGTTTAGGTAAGAGGAAAACCAGCTGAGAGATTTGGGGGAGCATCCTTGTTTTGATAGTTGGTTTAGTAGTTTAGTATGTGATACTGTGTCAAAAGCCTTAGATAGATCCAATAAGATTAATGAAGTAGGGTGACTAGCATCCAAGGCTTTGTTGACAGTATCAGTGAATGAGACTAGGGCTGTAATAGTGCTATGTCCTGGATGGAGCCCATGTTGGGTGACAGTAAGAAGATCATTATCCAAGAGGTATTTGAGTAATTGTGTATGTACACATTTTTCTAAAATTTTAGATAATGGAGAAAGTATCGAGATAGGGCAATAGGTATTGAGGTCATGGGAATTTCCACCTTTGTGTAGTGGAGTAATAATAGATTTCTTCCACAAATGTGAGATATAACATTCAGAGAGAGAGCAATTTATAAGAATGCTAATTGGATATGCTATCACATTTGCTGCTAGTTGTAGATATTCTGGGGGCAGATTATCAGCAGAAAGAAAACGGGTTTGAGTTTGTTTAGGAGTTTGAGTATAAGAGAGGTTGGTACAGGCTGAATAGAAAATGAAGGAGTTGAGGGAGTATTAGTAGCTATGTCTGGGTTAGGGAGTGTGTTGTTATCATGTACGCAATTAGTTGTACATTGGGAGTTTGAGTTTAAGTTTGTTGATGAATCTTTGATTAGCTTTTGAATGGTAGTAATGAAATGGGTGTCAAAGTCAATGGAAATTTGTTGTGGAGTCTTATCGGGTGCAGGGGATGGGTTTTGGAAAGTGCCAGGATTAAGTAGGACAGAGATTGACTTCGAGAACATTTTGGATTGTTGTTTAAGATGGATAGCTGAGAGGAAAATTATTTTTTTATCTTGTATGACTATCTTTTTGGCTTTATTTCAGAGTTGTTTGTAATTCAGTTCATTTTGCTTTGTTTTATTTTTTTGCCATGTTTTCCACGCTTTATCTCTATGGAGGAGGCTACGTTTGGTCTGTTTTGTTAGCCAAGGGGCATGGTTAACTTTTGTTCGCTTGGTTTGCATAGGGGCTAAGCTATTGAGAGTGTCCAGGAAAAGTTTGTTGAAGTAGTTAACAGCCTCGTCTACGGACAGTGTTTTTAGTGGGAGCCAATTTTGAGCTTTCAAAATGCTTATGAATTTATTTTGGTCAACGCGCGTAAGATTCCTGGAATTTTTGTAGGAGTGTGTTTTGACTGAGGGTGAGTCCTATGGGTGAATGCTGTGAGGTGGTTGCTTAGTATGTTGGGTAGGGTGCCTGAGTTTGAATAACAGTGAGGGTGGGATACTAATATCCAATCTAAGGTAGACTCTGATCCAGTGGATAGACCATGGGCAGGGGTTGTGATAAGCTGTGTGAAGCTATGTAGATTTATACTATTGACTGGAGAGTTGGAAGTTAGGTTTTGCCAATTAATGTTTGTGTATCCTAAGATTATGGTTTCTTGTGAGACATTCTGGTTTATCCAGGATAGAAAATCCTGTAGAGTGGGAATATTGTAACCTGGGGGGATGTAAGCTACTGCGATACTTAGATGGTTGTTACTGTTAATGTGGAGGGATGTTAGTAAAGATTCTAAATTTCCAAAAGTAGGGACTGGTTTGGGATAGGTTGTGATATTTAGGGAGTTTTGATAGATTAATGCTACACCACCACCCTTCTTGTGGAGTCTATCAGAGTGAATGATGTTATAGCCTGGTGAAAGAATTTCATTGTCAGCAATATGTGGTTTTAGCCATGTCTCAGTTACTGCAACAATGTTTGGGGTGTGAGTAGGTAGCCAGGCATGGAATTTGGTAATTTTATTACAAATACTGTGGTGTTTATTGTTATTAGATGTAGCTGTTGTTTTTTTGGATTTGAGTTTGGACCATAATTGGAATGGACATCCCCACATTGTGTTAGAGAAAGGTGAAGGTGAAGAATAGTATAGGTATGATGGCTCCATGAAAGGGGTTTGGGATGGTATGAAAGACATAATTTAAGTTTGGATTTGGTGGGGAGTAGTTTGGTTTGGCTATATTGTGGGTACAGGTTACAAATAAAGAGGGTGAGATGTTAGAGTAACTATCTGTGCTATCTGGTAATGGAAGGGTTTGAGTACTGGACATTGTTGGTGATGAGTTTAAGGTGGTGTGCGTGGAGGTAGCCTGGGTTAGTTGGACTAGAAAAGCAGTGTAGGAGATAATGAAAAGTATGAATGTTATGTGATAGAGTGTATTGGTGTGGAAGCCATCATGTAAAGAATAGGAATGCTGAGTATGTACGGGTAGAGAGGTGGGGGTGGGTCTTAAGATTTGTAATGTTTGAGGGAGTTTCTTGATGAGGTAATTAATAGGAGGGGTTAGAGCAGAGTATACGTGTAATGAAAGAGGGTGAGGGTGGGAATGGGGTAGGGTAAAGGAGGGGGATGGTGAACAGAGCGGGATACGCCAGACTTTGTAAAGCCAGAAAACACCACAGAAGCCAATTAAAAACTATCTTCAAAGGCAGATTTGTGTGCAGGTAAGAGAAGAGCTTAAATGAGCATAAACATTCTGTATGTGCTGTGATGTGGGCGAAAAATTTGGAAAAGTGAGTTTAAGACTTAGAGTATGGGCAAATGAGGGAAAAATGCAACTGAAGTTATTTTACTTATGGCTATATAAAGGGGGAAATACTGCGATGCAGGGTATGACAGAGGGCAGTTTAACATAATGTAATATTAGTTATGACTAGATATCAGGATGTAAATACTAATATGCAAGGAGAAAGTGTAATAAAAAATGGGCAGACAGTACAGAGAGATTGAGCAGAGAAACAAATTTGTTACAGGGCTTGGAACAAAGTAAGAGTGGCTAGCAAGTACAGAACAGCTAAAGGCAAATGGGTAAATAGGTTAAAGCATTAGCCAAGGGAGAAGAGGTATACAGAGGTTTCTTTGCAGTGTGCTTCCAGGAAGACAAGGACTGTCAATTACATAACCAAAATATAATGAGCTGGACATATAAGATGTTTTATCTTTAAGTTGGAGAGGGTCTCCTAAAAATGCAGCAAGACAGCCTGATCACTGTATTGCAGTCTTACTGCAGGATGATACACTTAAGGCAGGATAGTGACTGTGGGTCTTCTGAGTGGCAGGACATACTTAAGGAATGGAGCACAATAGTAAATATTAACAAATGACTTAACAGTTGCTATATATAATATAAATAATAATAGCACCAAAAAGCAGTACAAACAGAAATTCCTGATTTCTCATGAAACACTAGTGCTTAAATGAGTCCCTAACATATGCAAGGCCAAGGTAATATATTACTCTATCTAAGGTATTGCTTCCACATCTAAATAGCACTATCATAAAACTAGCCTCAGAAGATAATGACAAGCTGGAGGTAACTGCACTATTATAGTGACTGTTGCTATTGTAAGTGCCCCTGAAGGTCTAGCGACACTAAAAACAGTTCCGTAAAATCCAGAATACAAAAAGTAACAGATAACACAGCTGTTGTATGCAGCCCTTTGGACACAATAATAAAATAATGCCCTGTGCACAGATAAACTATAGATTATTCTTCATTAAATACACTTGTAGTACAAAGCCTACTGTTGTTCACTAGGTCTACAATGCTGACCATGCATGACATTTGTTACACAGAGAAATGAGGTAAAACAACCTCTAATGATGTAAAATACTATCAGCGTTACTGTTTAGTAGAAAAAGCCATTCAAAGCAAGGTGAATTGTAGTGTGCTATACATAAAGAAATAAAAATAAACTAACAGTGGAAGCATGCTGCTATCAGAACCACTCTGTTCTTAAGTAGATAAGGATTCAAAGATGGCGCTAGATGGGGACATATACAGGGAGTCCTGCCAAGGCTTATATATTGTGCAAATGTTGATGCTGGTCCCATTATAAAAACTTGCCCTATAATCTGAGGGTCATGCTGCTCAGCACTAGAATTCTAAATGTCAAAATGCATTCACTCGAAGCACTCCTTAAAATGGAGAACATCAACATTTGTGCTGTAACAGAGGCCTGGTTCATGGTAGCAGAAAGCACCCAGGCACTACCACGCTATAACTCATTCCACACCTTTCAGCCCCAAAACTTGGACTGAAGCTCCAAAGGCAGTAGTGTTTCCATATTCATAAAGGATGCGCACACCTCCAGACTGGAAAGCCAACATAATGCATCTGAGATACTTCAGGTGCAGCTAACATTGGCTAAGACAGCAATTCAGGTTGTAGCCTGCTATAGGTCCTCAACCATGTCCCAAGACTCACAGTCCACATTCCTAAGCACGCTGGAGAATATTAGGGTCCAACCTAACACTCTCATACTGGGTGACTTCAACCACCCCTCCATTAACTGGGAAAAATAATCATGTACCAATACACTTGCCCATCATTTCCTGGAATTCATTAATTCCAGTGCCCTGGACTAGCTCATTCTTACCCCCACTAGAGGTAGCAACATCCTTGACCTGGTCATTACTAACATGGGCGACTGTTGCTCTACACCAATAGCCAACTCCTCCCTGGTTAGATCCGACCACAAACTAATCACCTTGGAAATCCACATCCCTCCCACCCCCCCCCAACAAAGGTAACCACCATGAAAAACTTCTCCAAAGCTAACTTTGGGCTACTAAAAACAGAGGTGGCTAACTTCACAGCACTCATGCAAATGGAGAATAGTTGCATGACTGCTGAATCATACACCAATGCACTGTACGAACACGTACACAAATGCATGGCTCTCGCCATACCCAATAGAACCAAGACGCTCTCCTCCAAAAAAAGGAAGCCAGTCTGGTGGTCCCCTCCCATAAACAAACTCTACAACAGAAGGAGGAAGCTGATGTGAAATAAGGTGAAGTTCCAAGACTGGAAAAACTCCCTTATCAGCCTCAACAAAAAGTTGAGATCCCGCATCAAATCCTCTAAAGCTAGCTATGAAAACAGTATTGCAGCAGATAGTAAAGACAACCACAAAACCTTCTATATTTATGTAAAGAATCTCCACGGCAATACCCAGATTTGCTGTGAGATACTTCACAATGGTACCTCCTGTACCGAGCCAACAGATATTGCCAATATACTGGCCGACAGATTCAGTGCCAACTTTAACCCCCCAAAGGACCAATCACAATACCAGTAGATTGTCAGGCACCCAGTATTAAGCTGCACAGGTTAAAACAGCACTGTTCAAGGCCAAGAATACAGCTTCTATGGGACCTGGCAATATTCCTGGCTGTGTTCTACATGAACTACAGAGTGAACTGGCATCTCACCTGTGTGCCCTGTTCAATCACAACCTTACCTCAGGCTTTGTCCCTACCGAATGGTGCACTGCTACAGTCATCCCTCTCCACAAAGGAGGAGTGACTACAGACCCTGAGAACTATCGCCCCATTAGTCTGATGAGTCTGATATGCAAAGCTATGGAATGCGTCATCATGGACCTAATAAACAAGGATATAGGGAATCTCCAAACTCTGGATCCCACACAGTTTGGTTTTGTGAAGGGTAGATCATGCCTGCTCAACTTGGTTGACTACTTTGAGTCAGTCACCAGAAGTGTGGATGAAGGCAAGGTGGTTCATACAGTCTACCTTGATCTGGCCAAGGCCTTTGATACCATTCCCCACTCAGGAGTCATAGAAAAACTCATTAAGCTAGGCATCAACCCCTATATCACTAGGTGGGTTGCAAACTGGCTCACAGATAGAATCCACAGTGTGAAAGTAGCTGACTCCAAGTCAGACTGCCGACCAGTCACGAGTGGAGTCCCACAGGGTTCGGACCTGGGTCCTCTCCTGTTTGGTATCTACTTCTCTGAAATACAGGCCAACATGAAGGGTCTCTGGCTGACCAATTTCACAGACGATTGCAAGTTGGGAGCTATTATTAACTCCTCAAGTGATGTTAACATCCTACAGAAAGGCCTCACTGAGACCAACGACTGGTGTCAGAACCATGGCCTTAAGCTCAATGCCAAAAAATGTGTCATCCCCTTGGGAAAAACCCAGTTCCCACAAATTACCACATCAATGGTAGTCAACTGAACGCAGAAGGCATTATAAGAGATCTGGGAACACAGGTTGACAGCAACCATTCTTTTGTCCACCACATTGCCACTGTGGTCAGAAAGTCCTTCTATTTGGCACATCTCATTACTAAGGGTTTTGCATCGAGGAAGAAAGAGGTCATTGTCTCCCTCTACTCTTTCCTCATTAGGCCAGTCATCAAGTGCAATGCCCCATTTGGTATGTACCTCGCTAGACACCTGCAACAACTGGAGAGGCCACAAAAGTACCTCACAAAGAAGATCATAGGCCTTAAACACTTGTCATATATATGAACAGACTCAAAAAACTCCAACTATTCTCTGTCTCATATCGCCTATTTAGAGACCATCTCTGCTTGACTTACAAAGCCATGTCTGACCCAGCTCTGTTAGAAATGCTACATCTAAAGAAATCCCAATCCCTCCGCACCACATGCTGCAGAGACCTCATCCTCATTACCACAATCAACAGAACATGCTGGAGGGACAGATTCATAACCCAGAGACTGCCCATGCTATGGAATAGACTTCCCATACATGTCAAGCAGAGCACCTCACTGGCCCTCTTCAAGAGAAATCTTGATGAGTAGATGGGGAATAAAAAATTCACCCCGGGGATCATTCCAGTGGCTGTACTTGACAGAGGCACTGGGAACTAAGGTCGGGTGGAATCCTATGGGCTAGGCTTGTAAAGGCTCCAGGGCCATTAGCCTAGTACACAGCTATGAACCTATGAAAGATTGTCTTTGTCCTGTAGTGTACGGGTCCACCAATTTCTGATTCTTATCCAGTGTCAAACAGCCTCACTCCAGATTTGCCTATTGTATAGGTGAATAAATGAAATGCTGATCATTGGCAGAGCTCTGATCAATATATCTTTAATGAGGTGAAATATTTATCATAATTATTTTATTGGACAGCAGATGAGTAGTATAAATTTATGAAGGAGGTTTTACAAATGTTAGTTGTCTTTTACTTAAACAGAAGCTGCTATCTATTCTTACAAAAAAGAAACATTGTTAGAGTGAAGATATAGTTACTGTTTTTTGTGATGAGAATAAATGTAATTTAATGTTTTCTCAGGAAATTTTGGATTTCTTACTCTCCTGTCTTTTTTTTTTTGGACTAAAGTTACAAATCAGTTTCTCAGCATTTTTAAAATTAACAGCTTCCTTTGACTATCTCTGAATGACAGAGATGAAGAAAGCACATTTATGTATGAGCACACTTTCCACAATGGTACAACTTCAAGGAGAGTTCACTGTAACAGTAAATAACAACATATAGTTTGTACCCACATTACTGGTGACTTTTCTTAGACAATAATTGTTTCTTCCTTGTGAGGTAGCAATGCAAGTGTTGCACAGTATAAGCACTAATATAGATAAGTGCGAGGCTTCCTCATGTATCACACATTGCCTGCATGTAACACACATTGCCTGCATGTATCACACATTGCTTGCACATATCACACATTGCCTGCATGTATTATGCATTGCTTGCATGTATCACGCATTGCTTGCATGTATCACACATTTCTTGCATGTATCACACATTGCTTGCATGCATTACACATTGCTTGCATATTATGTTCAGAAGAAAATTTCCACCAGGGATGGATGGTTCTGGTAGGTAAACAGCGCTTTTTTAGGTATGACTTAGTAAAACATTTACAATTTTACCTAATGTGGTGGTAGTAAATATATATGTGTACTATTTCCAATAATAAATTATGCTAAAACAAATAAAAGAAAAATATTTCAAGGCAGAAATTAAAGCACTTCATAACCACAACCTTGAGTTCTTAATTTTATTTTGCAGCTATTGTTGCTGTTAGATTTAACTTTTCACAAAAAAAAAATGGTAACTAAAATACAATGTGCAGAAATAAAGTAATATTAATTTGTATCTCATATGGGAATGGAAACATATAAAATTATATATGTAATTGGCAACAAAAGATATAAATAAAGATTCCTAATTAGAAAAATACCATGTGGCTAAAAACGTAGAGCATCAAAGCTTAGATTAAAAGAAACAGTCTTTAATTCAGCTAAGGAATTCACTTTGCATTTGTAATGGCTAATCTTATTATTGAATAGTGATGAAACAGACTTATATGATTATAACAACAAAAGCTGTTATTAAAATTTATAGATGCATTAGTTGAGTATTACAGAAAGTAATGATAAAAAAGTACCTGGCATTATCTATAGTAGGTAGGCCTACTACTACTACTATATGTAAGATTTTTTTCTCTGCATTCTTATTCTTCATACACCATAAAATAAAATTATCAGGTGGACATGGTAATGATTATACAGTATGAACCATAATTAAAACCAGTATGGCAACATTTATATGCAAGTACCACCATAGTAGTAGTAGGTTTAGCATGATGAATGCAATTTCTCCACAAATGCAGTGAGATGGTAGTCATTACCTGAGAAACTTTGTTGGTTCTAGTGTGTGTGTGTGTGTGTGTGTGTGTGTGTGTGTGTGTGTGTGTGTGTGTGTGTGTGTGTGTGTGTGTGTGTTTTATATATATCTATATGTATATAATGTGATTTTATTCACTTTCATTATCTTATCTGTAACCAGCCAATAAAAAATCTCAGACCAAAATTTGGATACCTGTTCCATCACAACCCCTAAAGGGGCTTTAACATGGATCCTGCAGTGAGGAAAGACTTTTGTTATGTGCAAAACATCATGCAAAAACACTGAAATGGGTTTTATTTTGACTCTTACAAAGGGGAAAAGGCCTGTCCTTCATGCACAACCCATTTTAATAAACAAAACTATAATAATTCTGGTTCAACCATTTGCAGGTTGACCAGATGCAAAGTGAACCACAGGGATAGCACTCAGGTATGCATATCTATCTATATCTAGTTGTACATACACACGCACACACACACACACACACACACACATATATATATATATATATATATATATATATATATATATATATACATACATACACACACACATACAGAGATTTATTTATACATATATATATATATATACATATATATATATATATATATATATATATATATATATATATATATCACATATGCATCCCGTTTCCTGTCAGATCTTGTTTTGTTGAATCCATTTTGTTGGTTTTCCATCCACAGGCATTAGATAAATATTTGAATAAAGCTAATATTCTGCATGCATAATGTAAGTTAGATTCTCTTCAGAATGGTATTGACTAGTAAAATAGTGATTCCGATATGGCTTCTGTCTAGATTAAAGTTTTTAGATTTGAATTTTGCCAAGAATCATCTTAAACTGGAAACTTATTTTGTGTCTCTTGTCTGTCTACATAGTCTAATCATAAGAAAGCAGTCCTCCCCATTGTAACTCTGGATAAGGATTCAGAGTGGAGTAGTTTTGGGTCTGAAATGTTGGATGAGGTATACTGCTGAGGATGATAATGCACCTCTGTCCAGTTTGAATTGTGGAGAATTCCTGCAATTAATGTTTAAGCATTATGAGTGGAAGACTGTCACTAAATCTAAACAACTGCACTCCACTAGGAGGAGACCATTCCTGTCTTAGTACCGGCACTGTGAAAATATACTATCCTTAAATTTGGCATTTTTACACCACAATATGTTCTTTGGCTGATCTACTGTTTTTCAAGTGTAGTTCAGTGTTCAACCCTGGAGAGCAAACTCAGATAAATAAATGCATCTCTGTAGGTTTGTTTTCTAAGTGTGCACACTGGCTGATTTTCTTCTTTTGGGAGATTTCGCCCTTCTTCGTGTTTGTGAAATGTTGGAGTTGGTATGCATAACTGTGGGATTGGTGGGCTTGCCTCCCATATGGAAAGGTGCAGGGAGGCTTACTCTCCTGCAAACATGCTGAATGTTCTTTTGTTTGTTTATTTCCTGACCAGCATTGTTTGTCAAGGTGGTTCCACTTCAAGTTGTAACACAATGAGTCATTGTGGAACATGTTGTTTCAACTGTTTTTAAAATTATGGAAACATTTTAATGTGCCACAATATTTTAAACTGTGGTTTGGGTCTCTTTATCCTGATCCATCCATCTATCCAGCTTCAACCCCTTTTTCCTATTTTGCACATGGGGTCAGGGTGTCACTTCAACAGTGGCAATCATCTCAAGCCAAAGTTTACACCACCAGTTGGCTAGCCCTGCCACGGTAGTTCATCCATACCACTCACTGACACACACGCTTACACCTACGGCCAAACAATTTGGTTGTAGCTAAGAAAGGTAGAAAGCTCATTTCAGGCATTTCTACTCCTGCTAATGTTGTTGTTTGTCTTTCAGCTTTTTCCCGGTAAGGGGTCGCTACAGCGGAACTCCAGTCCGCTAATGATTGGCAGTAGATTTTTACGAAACGCCGAGGTGCCAGCTCGACACCCAACCTTCAATGAAGGCATGCCCATTTACGCACGCATGTCTTTCGAATGCTACCCAACCACGGGGAGGACATGCAGACTCCACACAGAAGGCACTCCCAAGCCAAGCCGAGAATCAAACGGGAGAACCTCTTGCTGTGAGGTAACAACACTACCGCCGTACCACCGCGGCAGTCCTGCTAATAAAGATTATATTTCTATATTTCTATTATGTTTATAGTAAAAACTGCATTATTTTAGCTCTGTGCTTGTAAGGACTAATATTTTCATGTTGTAGATTAATCCAAATAATGTTTATGCTCAGTGTGATTCTCTTACATATCTATAGCTGACACATCTGATGCAGAATCTGTCAATTTTCTTTTTTTTTTTTCTTTTCTTTTTTTTTTTTTTAACCACAAAATTCTAACTGGGCATTACCCACAATTAATGAATGAATTATTGAGGCAAACAAATCTACAATTGTTAAAGTATTGAAATTGTTAAATACTGCTAAGGAGTTGTCTTCTTGCCTTCAGAAATCTGTGCATCATGTGCTTACATTTCATTTACATCTTGTTTACTGAAGGAAGTAAGAGATAACATGAGTGCCTTAAGCTTTATTTCATTTTGGATCTACTTCATTTAGTCAAAAACTCATTAACAGTGAAAAAAACCTTCACTGAATCCCAACCTATCCAAAACAATAAAAACTATCAAATAACCTAGAGTTCCAAGTCCAGTACATCCAGCTACCCTGGCCTTCCGAACTTACATAACCCTTCTACAACCCAACTGACTACACAACCATCCCAGAACCCCAACTCTAACATGAAATCTCCCCCACCTCCCTAAAGCTAAAATCCTCACTCATTCCCTAAGCCTAAGTTTCCCCTTCCACTCCTTAAACCTGAACTCCCCAGTTGATCCCTTAACCAAAACTCCTATTATGCTCCCTAACTCACAGTTTCCCATCCTGCTCCCTAAACCTAACCTCCCCAGTTGTTTCCCTAACCCTAAATGCACCCATTCCACTCTCTAAACCTAACATGTCCTTCCCCATAAGCCAAAATTCCCCTTCTGTTCTGTGACTCTAACCGGAAATCCCCAGTTGGCAGTCTAAGGGAATGACATAAGCCATCCACTTACTCTGTTAACTGAAAACAAGTGGACCTTGTGGAATATACTATTCAACCACCAGTAAAGCAGTATTCAGACTAATGCAGTTTGATAAAATGCTGCAAAACTCAGTTTTGAAGAAATCCCATTCGAAGAAGTGAAATAAAATCTGCACTTTCTACACTGTGCACAGAACCATGATTGTGCCCCAAACAAAATAAACAATGAGAGTGAAAAACCTCTGGGGCAATTTGTCTATCACAAGAAGATTTAATAATAGGGTTTATTAGGGAAGAAATTACCTGTTGGCATAATATTTTTAACTTAGTCTTCTAAACAAACAGTAGAAGCGACAATGAATTAGGTAAAACAATTTTTCACATACTGGCAAAAACAAAAATGTAAACTGGGAACCAAATCATACAAAGAATCACAAACCACAACTCCAGAAAAATGCCTCACAACCAGGAATGCAAGCCTGTACAGTGTTTCTTTCCTGAGTTCTAGATGTGTGTTTGTTTCTTTATCACTGGGGTTTATGCGGATACTGAGAGTGGCTTACAGTTACGGTTGTGAGATGTGTAGTCAAGTAACAGTTTCAAAGGCATGAGAATAAACACTCTGAACATAAGCCACCATTCCTTACATGGGTCAAGAGATGCTACTACTTAACACTGCATGAAAACAGCACTGGGATACACTAGGAGATCACATACCTGTGGAAAAAGCGTCAAACGTCTACTCTGCCGAGTAAATCTAAACATTATAAATTACTGCTACAGCAAGCTTTTCCCAAAGTACAACCTTCTTATTCACGATGATCAGGTATAATTTCTGTCATGTTTACACTAAAGGCTGCTCATGAGCCTATCCCTAATCTTAGCCTGACAGACTTGAGGATGAAAGATTAATGTCATATGGGGATCTCTTTTCTTCTCAATTTACTAATGATTACAGAAAAGGCTATAAAACCTTCAACAATAAAAACTTACTTTTCAAAAATGGAAAACATTTTCCATTAGGTGTAAGGACAATGGTTTAATTCCTCTTCAGCTTCTGCTCCTTGATTACCTGTCTCAACTCCTTTCTTTGGAACTTCCTTACCATTAAGGTATAATGCTCAACCTTCTCAGTGTGCCTTCTCTGGAGGCTTCCCTTCAATTCTTCTCTGATAGTTAAGATGTTTCTTAAAAAGGTTTCTTCACCTTAAGCTTCTTAAAGAATGTAATCTTATGTATATTGTGTAAAGTCTGTATTGCAAAGAATGACCAGGCATTTTTGAATCTGCTTTTCTATTACTTTTGAAAGTTCTTATCTCACTGTTGGTACAGCTTTTTGGTAATCACTTTGATCTGCAGAGTATCACAGCTGGAAGCACCTACTGGGTTAGCAATTTACATGATTTTCTATAAATATAGAATAGCACTTTTTTAATCATTTTTCCTTTATGCCTGATGTTGTGCCAGATATTGCCATGATTCAAGAGATTTAGCTCCTTATTATTATTATCTGTGGCCCAATATGGTTACCATGTGCACATGGTAGAGGTTACCGAGGGAAACAAAATCTTCATTTGCTTCTTTGCTGGAGTTAGCAGCAGAGAGTTATATAAAGAACCACATTGTTATTTGATGACCAGGGACTGAGATCCATGTAGCATTTCTGTCATATAGAGAACTTCTCTGATCTTTTCCAGAGTTTCAGCTGTAAGAACTAGCTATCCTGTGGTTTGCTTGATTGACCAGGACTACCTGACACTGAGTAACAGCACAACTCAACTAACCAATTAGGAAGCAAGACCTACTGCATACCAAAAAGAAACAACACTCGTACAGAAAACATAGCACATACCACCACGCTGAATGAAATATACAAGTCCAGTTGTTACCAAGGATGTAAAGCACAACAGCAAACGTTTTTACTTAAAGCTTCATCAGGCAAATATTTAAAATGTCTAAAAATATCTGCACTAAGTTTTTAAACAAACCCTTTGGTAGAACCCCAGCAACAACAAGCTCTGCAATAAGGGAAAACACTCCTGCCCCTAAGAAATAAACCCAAATTCCCTTTCTCCAAAAGTGACTTCAAGATGGTAACTACGACAAAAGATCAAGACATGCAAATCTAAATATGAACTAGTTATTTCTACAACATCCAGAGATAACCATAAACATTCTTTACCTATGTCAGGAACTTCAGAAACAATGCAATGAAGTTGTTATGGAATGGTACCACCCACTCTGATCTGGAGGATAACACAAGCATACTAGCAGACAAATTTAATTCAAATGTCTCCCTTCACTCCAGTCCATTATTCTACCCAATATAACATCTAGACAGCACCTCAACCCATGATCACTTCAAAAGAAATAATTAATTCTTCAAAACCAAATATACTAGATGTATGAGCCCAGATGGCTTGCAACTGACATCTCAAGTGCAAACTTGTCACATGGATTATTATCTAACCAATGTGTTTTTTTTTTTCTCAGCAAGAAAGAATCCTTGGCTTGGGAGAAGTGGGAGTTATGCCCCTCCAACACAGCCCCAGCTTATGCAATAATACTTTAGTTTACACAACCTCAGGGAAAAAGGCCAAGTCACACCAAGTGTAAAACAATGTTTTAGTGATTGTCAGCTACAGTGATTTTGCACATGATAACTTAGAAGGAAATCTGGGTCCAGACAACATGCCCAGCTGTTTCCTTATGAGCATAAAGCACTGTTTCACAGACTCCCTTGTAAATCCCTTCAACCTCAGTCTCTTCAACAGTTATGTACCTGGAGAGCAGCTGTTTGGGTTCGCCTTCACAAGGGTGGCCAAACCACCATTCTTTGAAGAGGTGCAATGACTAACCTTAACAACCTCATTAGTAAAGTAATGAAACGTATCACCATGAAGCTCATAAATAAGGGCATTTGTAGCTTACAGTCCCTCAAACCAGTTTGGTTTTATAAAGGGCACATCTCTATGCCTTCTTAACTTGGATGAGTTTTTATTTGAAATAGTCATAGCTGAAGTAGATGAAGGTAAATTGATACGCATTGCTTATCTAGGCCGAGCCAAGGCTTTTGACACTATCCTATATTCTGGAATTATTGATAATCTGATGCATCTACATATAAACCACTACATAATTTAGGCAGCAAACTGGTTAACAGACAGAACCCACTCAATCAGGTTTGGTGACATACTTTCCTCAAAATGGTGTTTCACTAGTATTGTCTTCCAGTGCTCAATTCTGGGATATCACCTCTTCAGCATACAATTCATTGATGTCAGAGCCGACATCAAGGATCTCTGGCTGACCTGGCTTGCTGATGACTACAAACTCAAGCCTGTCAACATGCCGTAAAACTCCCCCATATCCCCCAAGTGGATTCTACCCATACAGACCCATGTAAGGACAATGGATTAAAAAGGATTTTAGTAGTGTACTCTTTGAGAAAGAGCACTCCTGCACATAAAGGAAACACCACCTCACAAATGATGCTGTCATTAGAGACCAGGGCCTATTCATTTCAGCAACGTTAACAACATGGATTTAGTCGGATTCAGAGGCATGCTAAATATGCATGTCTCTGAATCACATGATTATGGTAGGTTGTATTAACCATGGATGTGTAGTTGTAAGCCCCATGTGTAGGCTTGCCATCTATCTCAGTGACATATCTCTGTAATTCACACACACACACACACACACACACACACACACACACACACACACACACACACACCATGGATTATTAAAGCTGCCACATATTTTGTATACAAAATACCTAATAAATAAGAAAATTCCACAAGAAAGGGACATCAGAGGGAGGACTGCCAGATACCTTCTTAACATACTAATCTCAAAATCCTATTTAAATTACAAAGATTTTTAGTTTACTTGAAAAATTGTATTAACATCGACGGAGATATTCACCCAAACCCAGGTCCGACCACTATGCCAATTTCTAATCCCCATAATTTAACCCGAAAATCTACTGACTCCCTTCTAATACTACACCTGAACCTAAGAAGCATTAACAACAAAATTCACAACCTTCACGCCATCATAGCTACTCATTCCCCTGACATCATGTGTCTAACCGAAACATGGCTAAAACCCACTACTAAGAATGAAGAGATCCTCCCACCCGGGTACAATATTCTCAGGGCTGATCGTGCAAAGAAAAAAGGTGGAGGAATAGCTATTATGTTTAAAAATAAACTGAACATCCTGAAGAACCAAGTACAACCTCCTAAGATCTCAAACCTAGAAATTATAGCCCTACAGGTCTGCCTAAACACTCAAAAACGCATCAACCTTATTGTAACCTATATCCCACCAGGGAAGAACACAGAAAACCTGGAGCAATCCCTGAGCTGGCTAGCCATCAACTACCCACAAGAAACCATAGTTCTTGGAGACGCCAACATTGACTGGTCTCTCTTTTCTACCCATATAACTCCACAACCTATTAACCTACATGGTTTTTCCCAAAATATCCTATCCCCAACCAGAATAGGCAACTCACTTCAAAAATAAAGTATTATTGACTGGATCCTTACTAATAGAGACTCTAATAACTACACCACTGGTACCCTTCCCTGTGACCTCAGCGATCACCTAATAACTTATATCATTAAACATAAATGCCCAACTTCTAACACCCCCCTATATAGACTAATCAGAAGCACAAAAAAATTTGTCCCTCAATTATTTCTTGCCGACCTGAAATCCTGCAACTGGACCATATTAAAGACTCTTTCACTAGAAGAGAGTGTGTCCCACTTCAATGACACGTTCCTTAAGATACTTGACTCACATGCTCCACATAGACAAATTAGAACCAAAACTCGATAGCACCTTGGCTCACTAGTGATACTAAATCCAAAATCAAACTTCGTGACCAAGCCTGGGACAAATGGAGAGCCACAAAACCCCCAAGACCGTTATAAATTTCAACAACTAAGAAACGCCACTAAAACTGCCATTACCCAAGACAAAAACAATATTTCTGCAGCCTCCAGCAAAACACCAGAACAACCCAAAGAAATTCTGGGCAGGTTTTAACAACCTTCTGCACCCAGGCAAAACTTCCACCCCAACCCCTGAGAAACTGTTAGAGAAAGGCCAAGAAGAAGTAGCCAACACCTTTAACTCCTTCTTCACTGAGACTATCCAAACCCTAGCCAGTCACCTTACCTCCACTTCCCCACCTGCTGCGAAACTGCATCTTGACACCCCTACCCCTTCAATTTAAAGCCAGTCTCTTCCTCCTATGTACGCCCTCCTAAAAACTCAAACCAACCACCCTAGCGGCTGACCACCTTCCTGCGGAATTCTTACAAATTGCATCTGATGAAATAGCCTACCCCATATCAATCCTAATAAATAGAACTATAACTGAGATGAACATTCCCTCCATTTGGAAGACTTCCTATATCATTCCACTTCACAAAGGAGGTACCTCCCTGAAACGTCAAATTATAGACCAATAGCCATTCTGTCCCCGATAGCGAAAATCATGGAAAGATGCATCCACAAACAACTTCTTCACTATCTGACCTCTAATAATCTCTTGTCCAATGCCCAGCATGGTTTTCCCACACCATAGTACAACTACTGCCCTCCTTTCCTTTGTTGACTCAATCAACAACAATCGTAATAACAAACTCATATCCTCTGCCCTCTTTCTGGACCTATCAAAAGCATTCGATATGGTCAATCATCAATTCCTTCTCAACATTCTTGAAACCCTACGTCTGGACACTCCAGCACTAAACTGGTTCAATGCCTACCTCACTGGTAGGCAACAAGCTGTCCTGTGGCAAAACAGAATATCAGGACTGCTCCCTAATACCATAGGTGTTCCTCAGGGCTCGATACTGGGCCCACTTCTGTTTTCCATCTTCATAAATGACCTTCAATCAGTCATCCCTAAATTCACCTGCATACAATATGCCGACGACTCCACCTTAATCTGCTGCGCCTCCCTCTCGAATCTCCAAATGACCACACAACATTGTTTTTCACTAGTTGAAAAATGGTTCACTGACTTAAAACTCCTACTTAACCCAGCTAAAACCAAACTATTACTTTTCTTCCCCAACGTCTTCTCACCTCTAGGCAAAGAACTCCCAAACACTAACAACATAACCTTTCATATTAAATCCAATAATGGGACCCTCATAACCCCTGTCACCAGTACCAAACTGCTAGGTGTCACTATTGATCATAAGCTCAAATTCGACATACACATTACCCAAACAGTAAAGTCTGTTAACAAAAAACTAGGATCTATGTACAGAATTAAAAACTTCCTAACTCCCACTACCAAATTAACTATTGCCCGCACCCATCTCCTCTCTTCTCTCCTCTATGCTTCCCCGATCCTCTCTTTTCTCAATAAACGTGAACTTAACATGCTCTCTCTTGCCTACAACCACACTGCCAGATTTATTACAGGTTCCCTTATCGAACCCATCATTGCCTTAATCTGCGAAAACTTGGCTGGTTGAACTGCCAAATCTCCTCAAACTTAGCCAACTCGCCAAGCTTATAAAATAATCAACCATCCTGATAGAACTCCCTCACTGTGCAAAATTCTGACTCCATATACTAACCTCAACAGTCTCCGATCATCAAACAGCATCCAGATCCTAACCATTAAAGCAAAAAACTCAGGTGGGGATGCCCTTTACGCTAATTCCATTGGCAAGCAGTGGAACTCCCTGCCAAACAACCTTAGACTTACTACTTCACTCAATCAGTTCAAATCTAACCTTAAAGAATATCTCTCCACACAATGGACATGCCCATGTCGAGAACCTGACTAACTACATATCTCATAACTTCTAGTCCCATATCCCTAGCCCATTTCCCTAATTGCAGATCTCTAAAATCTCTCTTTCCTTTTAGTAATAAGGAAAATCTCTGATTTCAGTCTATTTTCCAGTATCATTAACGAAATCAATGTTTTGTGTATAACTTCCTGTCTGTCCTTTTGTCTTATATAACATCTATGTACATTTTCATTCCTGCATATGTAAGCTATATTCTCTTTTTTGTAACAATACTTTGAATCTTGTAATTTAAATATGTACTTCCATTGTGTATTGGAGCTTTTCTCCTCGGGCCTCTACTGAAAACGGATATGTATCCAGCTAGACCAGCCCGGTTAACAAATGTAAAATAAAATAAAAATAAATATATAAATAATACTTCAAACACAAGAACAAGGAGGGGATACCTGCTAACTCAGCAGCATTGGGAATGATCTGTATTTTCATGATTTGTGTGCTCATGACTGATGCCATCTAAATCTCCAAAAGTATGCAACATCCATGTATCCAAAACATATGAAACACATCAGCAGGTTTAAAGGGAGGGGGACATTAAATATTGCTTGCTACACAAATTAAAAAAAAAAAATCTTTTGTAAACAAACACATTTTCTTGAATACAGAAAATTATCTTTAAAGCACAAGCAGATACTGATTTGAAGAGACATGCAATTGGCACAAAATACTCAGTCATTCAGTAGTTTCAAAGTCATTCTATACTCAAAGTCTGCAGTAAGATCACCATTCAGTTCTGTTTCAGGTTCTACAGTTTCCTTAACAACACCTTGGTCATCAGTCATTGGAACTTCCAGGTACTCTTTTACGTGCGCTAATATTGTTCAATTGCTTCAGCATTCTCCTTTCCATAATGGTTCCTCCACATTATTTCATCAAGATATAATATGATCACATCCATATTTGTGCCATTCATGCATTTTAATGGTAGTTTATCCAGAACGACATTTACTCAGCTGCATTTGTGTATGCACAAATACTGAATGTTTTGTGTTAGCTGCATGGTTCTTCAAATCATTATCCACATATTTCTTTAAGGTGTTTTTTGTATCTTCAATAGTGTGTGCCTGTCAACAAGCCTATTTTCACCTGTAGGCATTAGCTTTACAATTCCATATCAGTGAATTTTGATGTACATGTGTTGCAGTCTGTTGGCAGAAATGAAGAAAGGATATCACAGTGAGCCATAATCCCATAAACCTCCTTATTCACTCATAAAATCGTCTAAGGCCAGCTTCGAGAGAAAAATTGCACAGGACACTAAGGATAATCACAAGGCTTTCTTTAGTTATGTTAGGAACCTGGGTGGCAATTCCCAGATATGCTCAGAATTAGTCCAAAATGACAAAAAATACACCGAATCCACAGACATTGCCAACATCCTAGCTGACAGGTTCAGCGCAAACTTCTCCCCCCTCTCCCCACCAAAAGGGCAAATATCTATCCCAGCAGAGTGCTGCCCCCCTGACATCTCAGAAGCTCAGGTAAGAGCCGCCCTCTCCAAAGCAAAAAACACAGCATCAATGAGGCCAGACGGTGTCCCGGGCTGAGTCCTACATGAACTCCAAGAAGAGCTAAACCCAAACATAAAAATACTGTTCAATCTCAGCCTTACTACAGGATATGTACCCAAAGAGTGGCGTACAGCAACAGTGGTCCCTCTCCACAAAGGTGGTGCCTCAACGGATCCTGGAAACTATCGCCCCATAAGCTTGACTAGCTTGGTCTGCAAAGCTATGGAAAGGATCATCATGGACCTCATAAATAAAGATATTGGGGACCTACAGACACTGGATCCTACCCAGTTCGGCTTTGTTAATGGCAGAGCCTGCCTCTTAAACCTGGTCAATTTCCTTGAAACAGTCACCAAGGCCATTGATGAGGGGAAGGTGGTCCACACAGCCTACCTGGACCTCGCAAAAGCCTTCGATACAATACCCCACTCGGGCATTATAGATAAGCTCACCAGCTTAAATATAAACCCCTATGTCACTAGATGGGTTGCAAACTGGCTCAAGGACAGAACCCACATTGTTAGAATTGCTGGAGCCATGTCAGACTCCAAACCAGTTACAAGTTGCATCCCACAAGGCTCAGTCCTGGGACCTCTCTTGTTCGGTATATATTTCTCTGAGGTACAGGCCAACACGGAAGGACTGTGGCTGACCAAGTTCGCAGATGACTGCAAACTAGGCGCCATAATCGACTCTCCAGCCGACACAAGCATCCTACAAAAGGGCCTCATAGAAACAGAAAACTGGTGCCAGAGCCATGGCCTCAAGCTAAACACCAAAAAGTGTATAGTCATCCCCTTTGGCAAAAACAAAGTGCCCACAAATTACCACATAGGTGGTAATCCATTAAGTATGGAAGAAGTAATTAGGGACCTGGGGACCCAAGTTGATAGCAATCTCTCATTTGAAAACCACGTGGCCAAAGTGGTTAGAAAAACATTTTATATAGCCCACCTAATCATGAAGGGATTCACATCTAGATCAGGGGAGGTCATCGTGCCTCTTTACTCATCCCTCATCAGGCCCATAATTGAGTACAATGCCCTTTTTGGGATGTACCTTACCAGACACCTGCAGAAACTGGAAAGACCCCAAAAATACCTCACTAAGAGGATCAAAGGGCTCAGATGCCATATGATGCCTGATTAAAGAAACTCCAGCTCTATTCAGTGGCATACCGCCTGCTCAGAGGCGATCTGTGTCTGACGTATAAAGCCATGTCCAACCCGGAATTAATGAACATGCTGCACCTCAGAAAATCCAAATCCCATCGAGCTACGCGCTCGAGAGACTTGAACCTCAGCACTGAAATAAATAGGACATGCTGAAGGGACAGATTCATAACCCAGAGGCTCCCTTTACTCTGGAATAAAATCCCAGTCCAGGTTAGGCAGAGTCCCTTACTGACTCTCTTCAAGAGGTATCTTGATGAGTGGATGGGAGATCATAGGTTTACCCCGGGTATCACTTCTGTGTCACTGTTAGACAGAGGCACAGTATACTAACCTCGAAAAAGGGCATATCAAAATTCATTTAAAATGGGTGGCGAAAGCCAAACACACTCTGGCTAGGCTTATAAATGCCCTAGGGCAGATAGCCTAGTATGAACCTATGAACCTATTCCCATATCATACCATTTGTGTAGTATTAAAATAAATTATTAGTTCCTAGTCAGGAATACATATTTTCATTCCTAACATCAACAAAAAAAAAGGTATGCTAGTACAGGTAAACAAATGGTTTCACTTAAGGAGGAATGTCCCATAATTATATGTATATGGGTGTTGATTGTATCTTTTTGTAATTTCTCCATATCTTTTGGGTTTTTAATACCATGATAGGAATGGAGCCCATTCCTAAGTCAAAGTACGATTAAATGTCATGAAATTAGTATTGTTTTCATCTTTGATGTCAGCCAAAAGAGCTCTTTGCAGCACCCGCAATGTGCCCAGTAAAGACTCCTTCTGCAGTCTGTACGGGGTTACATGTATTGGTAACATATCTAAATACAATTGTAGATTCTTTTTTTATAAGACCATTGCTCCTACTTCTATTGGGACTGTCTGGGTATATGGTACTGTGTGCGTTAATTCATGTACATTGAGTGTACTAATGCCTATTCATGTGTAACTCTGTGGTAGTAGGCATACATGATAGAGAATTTATGTATGAAAAATGACAGCATTACCCATTAGGAATGCTTAACACAAAGTATCAGTCAAAGCATTCACATACATCTAGTATTACCCACAATGTGGGCAAGTAACAGAACATGAAAATGCTGGCTATACTACATATATAAACGGCCAGTTTAAAAAAGAATTCGTAAAATGTTGTTTCCTACCCATTTTTCATAAAATATGTAATGAACCTGCTTGAACTGTATCTCCCTAGTGAAGAGAAATAGTTTAGTTATTAAGGAAAGACTATTTTTCTCTCCCATAGACAGTTAAGATGCATCTTTCAACCATGATAACACATTCTTCAAAAGTATCCTTAATATCTAGTGGAATTTTTTTAACCTCCATTTGCTCAGTTTCTGTAGGGGCTACCTGACATACAGTTGTTCAATATTTTTAAATGAAGACACCGAAGTGTCACCTTCAACCACTATAACAAAATGCAAAAGTTGCTGTCACACTATAAAACTTTTTTGACAGGATGGGCTGTGCTCTCTGTTGGAAGGGGCAGTGTTTTCTACATTCTCACTACACACACACACACACACACACACACACACACACACACACACACACACACACATATATATATGTATATATATATATATATATGTGTGTGTGTGTGTACATGTATCTGTACACACACACACACACACACACACACACACACACACACACACACACACACACACACACACACACACTAACATCAGTATTGGTGTACTTTGAATTAAGAGGAATTTGCTTTGATACACAAATCTTGGACTTAGTACAAAATGATACCTAGTCACAATTTAGTACTCACAGTTAAGAGCACTAATTGCCTTGTGTGCGCTATGCTAAATGAGACTGTTAAATTGTTCTCAGCAGTCAGCAGATATACATTTAAAAGTTACATGTATCAAAATGTAATGACTGACACCTGTCGTTTAGCATGCTGTTATACAGCAGGAGAAGTAAAATGTGCTGAATCAACCAATCACATTACATGAATGCAGACCTTTCCAAGAGTATATTTCAGTGTATGTAGCATAACTCATAAAGAGGTCTTCTCCGATTTGATCAGAAATTCATAATGTACTTCTGTATGAGCTACCCGGCTATTTAACTCATTGAGAAGACATGGGGTAGCTATGTGCTAAGGAAAAACTGTACTTCTCAAAGATGAATGTAGCAGCTGCCATGTTCTCTTCCTCAATAAGTGGCAAAACAAGCAGCAAACATACTCTTCATTCCCCATGTTGCTGCAATCAAAGCAAAAGCATATTATATGCCATTACATGCAAGAAGTACAGATATGTGTAAGAATACTTAGCATTATAATTGATCAGTAAAGATAGAACATTGTAACAATAATCATAACATTTGTGTTTTCCTAGCCAAACAGTCACAAGGACCAGTGCTCATCTCCTATAGGTTCATAGGTAGGTGCTAGGCTATCTGCCCAAGGGCATTTATAAGCCTAGCCAGAGTGTGTTGGCTTTTGCTACCCCATTGATTAATTAACCAATCCTCTGTCAAGCAGAGCCAATGAAGTGATCCTAGGAGTGTATTTTCTGTTACCCATCCACTCGTCAATGTTTCTCTTGAAGAGTGTTAGTGAGGGGCTCTGCCTAATGTAGTTTGGAATTTTGTTCCAAAGCATGGAGAGTCTCTGTGACAGGAATCTATTCCTCCAGCATGTTCTATTTATTGTTGTGGGGAGGTTTAGCTCACTAGAGTGTGTGGCTTGTAGTGACTTGGATTTCTTTAGGTGGAGCATGTCCATTAATTCTGAGTTGGACATGGCTTTGTAAGTCAGGCAGAGATCACCTCTGAGTAAGCGATATGCCACTGATTACAGTCAGAGTTTTTTCAGTCGGGCTGCATAGGACATATGTTTGTGGCCAGTAATCCTCTTGGTGAGGTACTTTTGTGGTCTTTGCAGCTGTTGGAAGTGTCTTGTAAGGTACATCCCAAATGGGGCATTGTACTCTGTGATGGGTCTGATGAATGACGAGTAGAGGGGCACTATAACCTCTTTATTTCTAGATGCAAACCCTTTAGTAATTAGATGGGCCACATAGAAGGATTTCCTAACTACTTTGGCAATATGATTGTCAAAGGAGAGATTACTATCTACCTGGGTCCCCAGATCTCTTATTACCTCTTCTGTATTAAGGGGGCTGCACCTATGTGGTAATTCGTGGGTGTTTTGTTTTTCCCAAACGGGATGACTATGCATTTTGCTAAAAATATGCTAAATTTTTTGGCATTTAGCTTGAGGCCATGACTGTGGCACCAGGTGTCCGTCTCAGTAAGGCCCTTTTGGAGGATGTCCATGTCAGCCGGAGAGTTAATGGCTAATAGTTTTCAGTCGTCAGCAAACTTGGTTAGCCATAGTCCTCCTGTGTTTGCCTGTACTTCTGAGAAGTATATGCTGAACAGTAGGGGTCCCAGGACCGAGCCTTGCGGGACACCACTTGTGACTGGTTTAGAGTCGGACATGGAGCCTGCTATTCTTACCGTATGAGTTCTGTCTATAAGCCAGTTGGCAACCCATCTCGTGACTTAGGGGTTTATGTTTAGGCTAGTGAGTTCTTCTGTAATACCTGAGTGGGGAATGGTGACGAAAGCCTTGGCGAGGTCAAGGTAGGCTGTGTGAACCACCTTGCCCTCGTCTATGGCCTTGGTGACTGTCTCAAAGAAATCAACCAGGTTTAGTAGGCATGATCTGCCCTTAACAAAGCCTAACTGCGTTGGGTCAAGTGTTTGGAGGTTCCCAATGTCTTTGTTAATGAGTTCCATGATGATGCGCTCCATAGCCTTGCAGGCCAGGCTAGTCAGGCTTATGGGGCAATAGTTACCAGGGTCAGTTGTGGCCCCTCCTTTGTGGAGTGGAATAACCATTGCTGTGCACCATTCTATGGGCACGTAGCCTGTGGAGAGGCTGAGTTTGAACAGCGTGTTTAGGTGGGGGGGTTAGTTTGTTCTGTAGTTCATGCAAGACGCAGCCTGGGACACCATCTGGCCCCATTGACGCTGTGTTTTTGGCTTTTGAAAGGGCTGTTTTTACCTGTGTCTGTGATTTCCAGGACACTACACTTTTCTGGTATTGTTGTGGGCCTTTTTGGGGGTGAGAGGGGGGTGAAGTTTGCACTGAATCTATCTGCCAGTATGTTGGCAATATCAGTAGGTTCAGTATATTTTGTGCTATTTTGCACTAGTTCAGTGCATATCTGCAAGTTGGCACTTAGATTCTTAACATAGCTAAAGAAGGCTTTGTGGTTATCTTTTGAATCCTTGACTATTTTTCTTTCAAAGTTAGCCTTGGATGATTTTATGAGGGACCTTAGTTTCTTACTGATACTGATCAGGGATGTCTTTCCTTCTTGGGATTTGCTTTTTTTCTGAACTAGTTTCCTCCTTCTATTGTATAGCCTGTTTATGGCAGGGGTCCACCAGACTAGTGTCCTTCTCTTAGAGGAGTGAGTCTTGGTTTTGCTAGGGATGGTACGATCCATGCATCCTTGTAGGTGTTCATAGAGTGCATTTGTAGAGGTTTCTGCATCTTGGACAGCGTTATCCTTTAGTGTGGGGGCTGTGAAACTTACCGCCTCTGTCTTAAATAAGGTAAAGTTTGTTTTAGAAAAGTTTTTTACCATGGTTTCCTTAGTTGGAGGTGGTGCTTTTGGTGTGGACATCCAGAGTGATTAGTTTATCTAACCAGTGACGGGTTGACCTCTGGTGTGGAAAACCTGTCACCCATGTTGGTGATGATCAGGTCCAATATGTTTTCACCTCTGGTAGGGGAGTTTACCAGCTGATCCAGGGTGTTTGAGTTGATGAATTCCAGGAAGTGCTGGGAGTTTGTAGTCAAGTAGTTTTCCCAGTTAATTGTAGGGTAATTGAAATCGCCCAATATCAGGGTGTTTGGTAGGACCTTCATGTTTTCCAGTGTCTCCAGAAAGGTGGAGTGGTGGTCCTGGGTCATGCAAGGTGATCTGTAGCAGGCCACAATTTGCATTGCAGATTTGCCCGATGTTAGTTGCACATGGATGATCTCAGAGGTATCATGCTGCACCACTAGAATATGGATACACCCCCTCCTTTTGTGTTTCAGTCTGTGTTCTTTGGCCGAAACATGTGGTATGAGTTGTAGCCCGGTAGTGATGGGGTGCTCTCTGGAGCCTTGAACCAGGTTTCAGTTACTGCGCAGATGTCGACGTTTTCCATACTGAGGAGTGCTTTGAGTGCGTGCATTTTGAGATTTAAACTCCTGGCGTTGAGTCAGGGTCATACCAGCCTGGGCTACATGATCAGAGAGCTCTTACTTGTCTCTTTTCATGTAGTCCAGGGAGGTACATCTCAGGTCATTCACACCAACACCTGTCAAAATTCCTCTGAGCTTTGGTTGATATGACAGAATCCCATTTAAAGTCAGGATTGCTGGGAACTTTCCTTAAGTACTTCAAGCTCCATATGGTTCTCACTAGAACTTGTTAATATAGTTGGTTATTGTTCACTGAAGCAACTAAATATTGTAATAACAAAAAAATGCAACTTCTAATATTGCATTAAAGAAATAAGCAAACTATATCAACTTTTGCTGCAAGGATTCAAGGGAAGCTAGCTTTACTCTCATTTCAAAGATGTACAATTATGGTCAACATTCTTACATTCAACATTACTATCAACTTCAGAAAGGGTTGCTGTAAGAGTAAATTATTCCATTTGAGTAAATTATCGAGCAGTACTATGATCCGTAAAGGAAAAGGAAAGTTACAGCATCATCTCCTGAGGTACAACTATGCCAAAACCTGTCCTACACTTCCAATAGGCACCACCCTGTAGTGTTTTGTGAAGGTATGAATGGTATACCACATGGCTCTCTTGTGCAGAAACATTTTGTAATTATCCTGCTAATGGTGCTGATAATCTATTAGCATGAGCTCTTATTGTGACTTGAAAAGATTTACTATATTTGTTATAGCAAACACTAATTAACAGGACCACCTATTTAGAACAAGTCATCTGTTTGATTGTTGCTCTTCATTCCCATTTTATAAAGAAACAAAATGTTGATCAGTCCTTTTGGTCTTCTCTTCACTTCCTTGAATGTACAGTTTACAAGGTTCCCTATAGCGGAGTTTAGCTCCTTGAAGATGAACTCAATGATGGCTGTTTTTTTAAGGGAAATCAGTGTAGTGTAGTATCTAAGTGTGCACCAGCAATGATTATCTCTGTTCTAAAAATTTCTCCTCTCTTCTTAAAGTAAGGCATACATCAAATCTTTAGTCCACTGAAAGAAAAAAACATACAGCTTCCAACCTGTCACAGGGGGCATAATGGGACAGATGGCCTTGAGTCGATTGTTGTGCTGAGGATCCCAGAGTTTTGTAATTTGTTTAAACTTTCCTGAATAGAGTTGCCATTTCTGAATCAAAGTGATTTCCTCCACAACAAATATGTCTGCCACTTGATTTTATTAGCCTTGAACACAAATTATTAGTTGGATATTCTGTTAAAAAGTCCACTACCAAAATCAAGTTGGATCAATTTGTTTCCTCCTTACTCATTTATATATTGTATCTCAGCAGTATGTTTTATCTTGACCTGAGGGTAATTTGGGTGAAAGTCATTTGGGAAAGGTATCAGACCCCTTCATGTCCTTCAAGCTGATATGATGACAATTATCCTGTTGAAGCAGCTGCCATGGGCTGATATATTTTTAAAGATGGCTCACCAAGTATAAGGCAAAGAGTAGGTAATCAGAATTTGAACTTTGGATTGTGTGATTTCACTATTATTAGTAAGTTTTCTATAGCTGTCCACCATAAGAATTCCTTCATTATTATGTGTGGGAGAACAATCATCGTTGTCTAGATGATCTGTACATTGATTCTAAATGTTTCTAAAATGCCATTGGATGAAGAGAGAGTAAGATATGTAACCCAGTACACTCAAAGTTGCTGTCATGGTTTGCTGTAGAGAGAAGACTGGGTGAATCTCCATTCATTTTTCCGGAACTGGAATTTTTTCATTAGACTTGAATATATGACTACCCCCAAAAATGCACAAACATTGAAGTATTCAGCGAATATTTCTTGGAATTTAGTGCTATTTCCAGAAACTAGAACAATGCAGTGGTCTGAATGATCTATTAATATTTGCTTTCCTATTTGCCAGTATGTCTGTAAACTGTTGTCCACATAGGGTAAAATATTTCTGTTTTGCTTTCTGAGATGTATGAACACTGTAGCTAGACATTTGTTAAATACTCAGAAGTTAATGAGGAGCTGCAGTGTGTGGGACTAACTGAACTTGTGCTTCTGAACAAATTATCTTGGGTAATCTTGTAATTGATTGCTATATTCATTTCACTGTGGCTATCTTCTGTAGGCTGAAATATGACTCTGAATCCTGCCTCTTAAGAGTGTAGAAGAAGGGGAAATGGGTAAAAGGAAGGGTAACTGTCATTTGGAATATTGCTAGTTCTAGTTACCATTTCCTGATGTAGCCGAGTTGTAATGTGCATGCTTTTCTTTGAACAGTTTCCACCGACCACAGTGATATGAAGGAGTTACATTTTTATCGAAAGCTCCTTTTCTAGTGAAAATCTTTTAAAAGCAAAGAATATGAGAAGTGTATTATTACATGAAGATGTTGTTTTGCCTTCTTTTTCTAAGTCAACATTATTATCATTCTCTAGTTGACTTTCAAAAACTCTTCAGTCATTGAACAATTCAGATAACATCATCCAGCATCCACATTGTAAGACTCTGTTTTAAGCAATGATAATGTTCTCAGAAATACCTTGGCAATGGCAGGTCTTGTTGCAGTAGTCACAGCACAGTATATACATTTATTTGTATACACATCTATAACATCTCTACAAAGTTTTCTTAAATGTTCTCTAAGTAGGACCTCTGATAAGAAATATAACAAAAATAGTTCACTGTTCTAATCTCCAGTGAACTAAATGTTTAAACTTTTTTTGTTACACTTATTTAATAACTTAGCATCCTTATTGAATGGAAATGGTGCTGGGAGAATAGTTTTCACACCTTGGTTCAATGTTGTATGATCAGCTCTTTGGCAAATATACAAATCATATTATATAACATATTAGTCTGCTAGGGTTATGGACACTGTGAATCTAGAAACTGACTTAAAACTTTAAAATATTGCTAAAAAGTGTAGCAGAATGGCAAAACTCTCCACTTTTGCACCAGGGAATCTCATCTCCCGATATCTTTTTTTTTCTGGAAAAGAAGGATTACTCATAGGCCAAATAGATAATATTTTCATAAGGGAACTATATTATGTTGAAAAATCCAAAGACCAAAATAAGAAGAATTTTCCTTATCAGAATCTTGACATGGAGGGGAATTAATATGTCTTACATAGAAAGTTTCCTCTTCAATGCAACCTGGAGAAAAAGTCTTTTGTTCTTGTAAAGATTCATATGTGATATGAGACCAGAAGTGGAAGGATCTATGGAGGGTCTGGCTTGAGAAAGCCCTTCAGAAGTCCTCCATTGAAACCCCTTGACTTAATATAATTACAGTGGATACCAATCTAGATACCTGACAAAGGTGCTGTTGAGGAATTTTCTTTTGTCAGCACAGATGCTGAAGAGGAGAATTTTGTTGCTTTAAAAAATGATCTGATATCCCTGATTTGGTGGACTTAAAATATTGTAGGTGATTGGAACTTATTTCAACAATTTTTTATTAGTCCTCAACACATTATGCTTACTCATGTTGTTTATCAGATGCTCTAGAATTCATTCTTTAAAAACTCAAGGAGTTAAAAACAGCAGGAAGATGAAATGGACAACAAACTACCACAAACACTGGGAAAAATTTAACAGAATTCTGATGGTACTTCTGCAACTAAAAATAACCAACATTTAATAAGCATGAGACACTATGCAGATGAACTTTTTCTGTCATTAAATCAAGATATATAGCACTTCATGCAATAAAAACACCCAAAGTAAAATACTAGTAATTTCACATGACAGGCAAGGATGAAGGAATGTTGGTACAAGAAATTACTAGTCTTCACAGGAACTGAGGCATATGTAATGAAATTTATGGCAACAAACTAAGACGTTTCAACCCAAATATTATGATTTACTGTTACAGTCACCCTGTGCAATAAAACTCTGATATTTCATAATGAAAGAATCAAAAGAAAAATTATATGGATTTAGGCACTTATCTATAAGTAATGATGGTACTTTAACTCATATTTATTTGTTTATATTTGTTTTCCAGGGTAGTTAGTGCACTGATCAATTGCAGACTCAGCCCGGGTGACATAAAAACACTTTTGGACCCATTGAATGACTCTGAATACATATATGTATGGTCAAAAGTAAATACATCTAGACAGCATCAATAACAAATGTGAAGGGTCATGGCTATGCTGACATTTAGTCACACTAACTGCTTTGTTCAAATTAAATGTGTATTAATTCCCATCACAATGACTAATTTCTAGCATAGCCAATAAATATAGTGTGCATCTTTCCTCTATTATCCCCTGTAGGAAAGGCTTCTTGCAGAGGAAAAAGATTTTCCACTGTGCCCTACAAATTACTACAGAATTTAATAGCTGAAAATTCAAGTAATATAAATATAATCATATGGCAGGAAGGCATGGTCCACAGAAGAGAGAAACCCTTGAAAATATCAAGGTTGGGGATGGTAAGTCATAAAACAAAAAAGAATCAGCATACATTATGATGGGGAGCTGGGATACCATTATCTCCTCTTTTGCCCTGATCTTTACTGGATTATGTCCAGGGAGGGCAGGTGGGATTAGTAGAACTGGCAAATGAGGAGCTGCACTGGAATTCCCTGATGGTCAGCTGCAGGAAGGGAAAAAATTCAAAAGTAAGGGAAGAAAATTAGTCTTATTTTTTCTTTCAAAGAAAAATAAGCTGCATGTAAACTTAAGGTTCAAAGCTAACAAAATAGCAGTTCCCCAATAAACTGAGAAGGCAACTCCAAGGATATATAAATCCTGTCTAGGAATAGTGCCTGCTTTCCTGCCCTTCCAAAAAGGGATAGTTACTTTTTGTGTACTCCATGTGGTGTTACATTGGCATGAAAGTAAACATTTAAATGACCAATGGCATATATTATACAGTAGATGGTCTCAAAGAAGAAACCAAAGCACATGGATAAAACCCACACAGAGCTGGAATACTTTAACACTCCACATAAAAGGAATTACAGCCAAAAATTCAACCAGAAGACCAAGCGCTGTTAGATGGCTACATTACTTGATGTAACACTCTGACAATGATCATTTGCTATCATACACATCCTGCCGAGATAACCATTGACAGGCACATCCAACAACTGATGTTGATGTTTGACTGTAACAGAAAGTGAAAAGGATTATTGCTAACTTAATTTTAGATATACTGCAACCCCTCTCACACAGACACACACACACACACACACACACACACACACACACACACACACACACACACACACACACACACACACATTCATTTTTGTCACAGACACTCCCCATACTGATCAATTAGAGCCACATGAATGTAAAATTGGGGAGTCCACATCTACAAAGAGCCCAGTCACCAGCGGCTTCCCACAAGGATCGGTCTTGGGACAGCTGCTTTTTGGTATCTATGCCTTTGAAGTCAAGGCCAGCATCAAGGGTCTCTGGCTGGCCAAATGTGCAGATGATTGCAAATTAGGAGCAGTCATAGAATCCCCCTGACAGAAATGTTCTCCATGAAGGGCTGACACAAAATAATAACTGGTGTCAGAGCCCTGGACTAACACTAAATGCCAAGAAATGCATATCAGTATCCTCTGAGAACTCAACAAACATGGTGATTATCATATTGACAGCACACCCTTAAGAATCAGCCAGTAATCATGTGTCTATGGTAGTGAGGAAATCATTCTATGTCGTGCAACTTATAAACTAAGGTATGGCATCTAGGTCCAAGCAGGTCATTGTTTCACTGTATTCAGCATTCATCAAACCTATCATTGAGTACAGTGACCCTTCAGTATGTACCTAATCAGGCACATCCAACAACTGAAATGTCCACAGGGGTTCCTCACTAAAAGAATATAAGGCATAAGTAACACGTGTTATGCAGACCACCTCAAATCCCTATTCCTGTATTGTGTTTCCTACAGGCTGTTGAGGGGAGATCTATGCTTATCGTACAAGTTATCATCAGACTCCACTCTGATAGTTCTCCTGCATACTTGCAAAACAGACAGCACCAGAAATACCCATTCTACAGACTTAAACCTTACCTTTGTTATAAATAGGATCTGCTGGACAGACATGTATGTATTCCAGAGACTACCCCTTCTCTGGAATAGGCTCCCCATCCATGGGAAGCAGAGTTTCTCCCTAACCCAATTCAAGTGCAACTTGGACATTTAGATGGGGAATAGGAAATATATCCCTGGTTTGGCACCTATGTCTCTAAGGGATACAGGAAACCTATAAATGGTTCATCTCACAAGCCCCTGCTTAAACTTATCAAGGATACCAGAACTTTATCAGAGATTTGGGATGCATGGCTTGGCTTAAAAAGGCTCCATTGGTTGTTAGCCTAGTACACACCTATGAACCTTTAGCCTGTCACTTAGTATCTGTCTTTTTTTTCCAATTATCTGAAAAAATTATATTGGTTGCATCTCCAGTTTCCATATTTTAATTCAGTTTGGCAGTACATCAAATTCGCTCTTCCACTTCTAATGGTCTGGACTTAAGTGAACATAATTAATGAGTACTCTGGAAAAAAGAGTGAATAAATATGCATCGCCTACACACAGCCTCTATGGCAGGTGATTGGATCACCAGACTTTACTGCCTTCCAACAAACCAATGATGAGTGACAATGAATGTTGTGAAGATCAGGAAGTTCTAAATAATACATTCAGTATCTCAGGCCTTGGTGTGCCGATTTACTAATGGGAGGGTGAAGTGGGGAAAAGTAGTTAAGTGATGTGGTTTTGTTTATTATTAATGTTTGCTTTAAAGATTTATACATGCTCAGTGTCTTCCACCTTTGCAGTTTGAACTGTCTGTAACAGTGGCTGACTCTACCTGACAATTGTAGGTATAACGCTAAATGATATAAAGCATTTCCATTTTAGACCTCATAGCCTTCAGAAAACATATGTTAATACAAAAACTGTTATCCACGGAACAACTTTCAAAATATTTACAATCTGTCCCTCGTTATTTATTTATTTATGTTTTTGTATTTGTTCCTGATTCTTGTGTTGAGACTGAGAATTTTTCTTATTACAATCACATGAGCTAAGTGGCTATAACTGCTGGGTCAAAGTGGGGTTTGTTTCTAGATGAAAGAAACTTAACCACTTCATTTATTCAGATTAAGCAGGCTTTTCAGGACTAGTGTGTAGGTTTGTGAAACAAGTTGGAAAAACACTGTTGTGGGCTCAGAAAATGCATGTTGATGAAAAAAAATATTATCCTAGCAACTTAAAGTGTAGAGCCAATCTGTCCCTGATTTTGGACCAGTAATAATTTTTTTATTTTTTTGGTGTGGAGGGGGGCGTTGTCCTTTACTCTTGCACTAAGAGTTTGAAAAGCTTGTTTTTTTTATCACAATCAGACTAAGTATCAAAAACAACATGGATATTTTGTAACTGTTGCACTTGGGTGGAGGCTGTTGTTAGACGGAAGTAACAACATACTGACATTTGTTCAGTTCAAGCTGCTGGAAAATGCTGTTGGAACAGAAATAAAGGCATGCTGATGCAAAACATCTTATTTTAGCAGCTTCATAACCATGTGAATCATTTAAAATCTGCCCCTGATTTTGGATCTTTCACTATCATCAGCCCCATTTGACTATTTTCTTCATATGGTTGGAGTGTCACATGAACTGCTGCCATATTTCTTGATTCTTTGCTACCTTCTTCACTGGTCATGCCTGACTGTTGCAGGTGTTCTCTCATACAATCCATCCACCTCTTTGCTGGATGCCCTCATTTCCTCTTTCCATCTCTCCCAAATCGTCTCCTCCAGACTGCCTTCTATTTTCCTGCACATGTGTTTGAACCACTGTATTATGTTTTCTTTGACTTTGACATCTGTTCTGTTGACCTCAGTTTTTTCCTTTGTCCCACAGTGTGCATCCTACCACCCGTCTCGGACACTTCATCTCCATCACCTCCAGCTTCTTCAACTGCTCTGCCTTCCCTGACCAGGTTTGTGTACTGTAGTGCAATACTGGGTACAGCACTGTTGTATACACCTATCTTTCAGCATCTTTAGCATTCATGTGTCACACATTCCCCTGACACACTCTGCCAGTTGGCTGCAGCGCCATCTAGCTTTGACCTCCTCATTCGTATTTTCCTTCTCCTGAACCCCCTTCCCAGATTCATGAAGTGGTACCGTGTCCCACTATTTTCTTTCTCTGTCTCAGTTTACACTTTGTTCTGATTTACCCGGTTTGTTGTCATGACAACTTTACTCAGTTTCTTCCCATGTGCCTTCAGCTAAAGATAGGGGAATGGAATGCAAACCTGACTTTCTTGTGCAGAGCCTGCTTATAATGCCACACAATCTACATACAAAGCAGCTTTGTTGACCTGTGTTCTCTGACCTGTTTACTAATAAAGTCCACCAGCAGTATGAACAGCAATGGTCTCAGAGCTGGAACCTGTAGTACACCTACTGTCCTGGAATTCCATCTGTGAGTCCAAACACTGTTCACACTTATTTCAGCGGGTATTTGTACATAGCCAGAACCTGGAACTATTGCAGATCTGCCCAAAACAGCTTTCTTGGAACCTTGTTATATTCTTTCCCCAAGTTTAGGCAGAATGATTCTGAACCTTTGTCATTACTATTTTTTAGTTTGGTTTTGTCCCTGAGTCTTCTAGTATGAATTCTCACATGAAATAGTGACTTGGTTTAAAAGTTACTTATCCAAGAGAAACTTTAAAGTAATTATTTCATATCACATCAATCAAATTAGGAACCTTATCACTGGAGTTCCCCAAATACTTACTGTATTAGGTAATTGCAGTTCTCTTTACACAAAGATACTTTACATTCTGAATTTCTCCCACTTAAATATTATCATGCACACTGATAATTTAGTTCTTACTTGAACCCATAAATCCCTAAGTCAAATTGTCTTTCTATTACAAAATAATTTTGCATCTATCTTGAACTGGCTTCCACACAACAAACGATCTGATATTGTCAATTTTTCATCTCATCCTCACATATTGGTCTGGATCCGACTCGGCCTTTATCAAGCTCATGGCAAAAAAAAAGCTCTTGGATACCTTCCCTTACCCATGATGCATCTCCCCCATTACCTCAGATCTTGTTTGCCGCTTTGCAAAGCCATGGTCCAATCAACAAGCTGTTGGTTTCAGGTTGTATTTTTCTATATATTTTCCTCTAACAATCTGTAATTTATCATTTTGTATTTGTAATTTCTCTTTTTCTCCCTTTATCTTGTAGTTTAGAACCCTTTTCTCTAAAGTAACTCTGCTTTTATTTGCGTTACTTCCTTTATCTCCTTCTTTCCCACCACTAACAGCAACTGTTTTTTTTTTTTTCAAGTTACTCCCCTTTTCCCCCTTTACTGTTGAGGTAAGTCTTCAACTACTATTGTTAGTAGTTTTTCTTCCCCTTCTGTTCAAAAAAAAAAATCTTTCTGCCGTTTCCTTTTTCTGTGAGCGTGTGTGAGACTGAGAGATCACTCTGCCTTCATCTTTTCTGTTTGGAGGAGAAACAAGACAAACCATCCATTTTCAAAAAATGTTCTAAATGCGGGCATAAAATCCCAGTCAGCGACTCACACTCTCTATGTGTATACTGTCTTGGACCTCTTCACTTACAACAGGATTGTGCTATATACCACTCTTTTAATCTCAAAGCTTTAGTTGAGTGTAAAAATAAGCTCATTCTAAGCGTATGTTGCCTTCAGTTTTTGGAAAGACATTTATGGAGTAAAAGGGAAATCAGGTTCAGCCTCTAAAACTAAATCAGCTCATTCAAGCCCAGCTTCTTCTTTGTCCTCTATGTCCTTGAGCAAAGTTAAGAAGAGACCTTCTTCATCACTGACCAATGTCTCAGAGCCGAAACCAAAAACTTTTAAAACCTTCAAGCTCTGGTGAGTCTAGGATCTGATCACAGACCTCGGCTCTGATATTGGATCTGACTTCTTTTGCTCTGATCCTATCTGGTAAGGATGGATTGGATCGGTTGATGTCAGATCCAACATCCAGTCCTTTTAAGCCAATTTTGCAATTACCAAGGTTCATAGGTTCATAGGTTCATAGGTTCATACTAGGCTATCTGCCCGAGGGCATTTACAAGCCTAGCCCATCGTTTTGTGGCTTACGCCACCCCTTTAGTATGGGGAACTATACCCATTATTTTGCTGTGCCTCTGTCGAGCAGTGACACTGAGGTAATCCCTGGGGTATATCTGCGATCTCCCATCCATTGGTCAAGATTTCTCTTGAACAAGGCCAGCGAGGTGCTCTGCCTCACATGTACCGGGATTTTGTTCCACAGCATAGGGAGTCTTTGGGTGATGAATCTATCCCTCCAGCACGTCCTATTAATAGCCGTGTCGAGGTTTAAGTCTCCTGCCCTTGTGGCTCTGATGGATCTAGACTCAGTACTCTCTATCCTATGACCCGGTTCATCCCCCTCCACCTCGTCCTCCCATTCATCCAGAAGCCTAACTGAAGAAGATGTGGAACGAATGGTCTAGAAGATTTTGTGGGCGCAGGGTACAACTAAGTCTCCCTTGACCTCAACCCTTAAGGTTTCAGGCCATTCCAAACCATCCACTCCCCTCTTCCGCCTCCTCTGACTTCAGGGTAAGCTTCAGAGCTATCGGATCCGATACACCTGGTGCCTTTGACATCTGATCCAAAGATGTCCCTTTCTTTGGATCAGGCATTTTCTCAGAGCTCTTTGGCTTTCTCAAAGCCGGAGAGTTCTAGAATTCATAGCCAACCTCATGAACCTTGTATGAGCTCGACTCCCAGGTCTTCAGAGCAGGTGGATGCACCTCGGGGCTTCCACAAAGGTGAGCTCAGCTCTGGCCTCAACCCCAGGTGAGCCGTCTTTTGGACTGGAGGGGACCCTGACTCAGAAACATGGTTTATCCTCATCCATTCAGGAGCAGTCAGCCTTTGAGGCCTTGGAGAGGGCTATAGCTGCCATTGCAGCTAAGAAATCACCTGCCCCCTCGGATCCACTATCCAGACATGATACCCTGCCTGCCTCTTTTCATCATCAGATTCCACAGGGACTGCGGGACCACAGGTGCCAGGACACCCATCTGGGTACCCCCAACTCTTTCATAGGTTCATAGGTTCATACTAGGTTAACTACCCCTGCGAGCCATTTTAAACCTAGCCAATTATCCCTTGTGAGACTCAAACCCTGCACCTTGTGTTTGCAAGGCAAACACCTTAACCATTAGGCCACCCTCCCAACCCTTACGATACCTCCCCAGATTATCCCACTGAGGAGGTCCCTAGGAAGAGATCATGCAAGAGGAAGAATTTGGACTCCATAGAGGAGTCAGCCACTGAAGCCACTGGCATCAGTGAGGGTGAAGGAACCCCATGGTCACCACCGAGGATGTTTCCTTTGGGGAGAGGGGTGGCTGGCAGTCCAGCAATCCTTTGCCTGAGGAGTCAGTGTGCCTGGCTCCCTTTTTTTCCCACCCATCCACCCCCTGGGTGACTGTGCCCACCAATGAGCTCATAAGTTTGAGCTCACAGTGGGTGTGGAAGACCCCAGATTCCGTCCAGCCTGTTCCCTGGAGACCAAATAAAATTATCACCACTCCCTCAGATAAGGCTTTCTGGGCAAAAGGGGTTGCAGTAGATGCCATGGACATGGAGGCAGCAACCAAGAAGGAACTCTCTGAGGAGAGTTCAACTATCCATCTGCCTAATAAGGATTCCAGGATGATAAATAAATGTGGGAAGTGTGTCTTCTCATCAGTAACCTTTGCCTTATGGTCACTGAATTACCTACTCATTTTACCAGACTGCAAAGGGATCTGATCAAGGATACCTTTGAAGGAGCAATAGCTGAGGGAGCTAAAGAGAAAGTACCTTCCCAGTTAGCCACCCTACATTTAGTAGCCAGCTCATCCATGAGTCTCTTAGCACATGCAGCCAAAGGAACGAGCAGAGCAGCAGGTTCCCTGGATGCCCCTTTGTGATTTTGTGGAACCTTTTAAGTCTTCATTTGTCAATGCTCCATTTGACGGCATGTCCCTTTTTGGTCCCAGAGTCAAAGATACGCTATCCAAGTGAGAGAAAGAAGGTAAGACTCTATCTGCCATGAGCATCCGGTTTTTGACTCCTCAGAGACCTTATCCAAGTGTCAGAGAGGCAGTGGAAAAATGTGGTTCAAAAAAATCTTAAGGGTCCTACCAAGACACACGCGGTGAGTTTTCCCCCAGAAACAGAGGGGGAAACAATAACGGAAGACGTTGCTCTTAAGGCAGAGGAGGTACACAAAACCAAAATTCCCAGGAATCTAACTTTAGGAAGCCTTTCCAGCACTCCTGAAAGGAGGCCTGATTGTTCGCCTCTGGAAGCAATTGGGTGGTTGAGTATCCCTGTACTGGAGAGCCAGGCAAAAGATAACTACCGATATTTGAGTGCAGAGGATAATATCCAGGGGTTACCAAATTCCCTTTTCCCAACATCCCCCTCCAATCAGAAAAATTCCAGATGTTCCACCCAGTTGAAGGGATCAAGCAGTCATTCAGATTCAGAAACTGCTAGAAAAAAAAGAGTCATTCAAGAGGTCCCCCCAAACCAGAAAGGGTTAGGAGCTTACTCAAGGTTCTATTTGGTTCCAAAAGAAAAAAGGGGACATGAGGACATGAGACCAGTTCTGGATCTCAGCAGATTGAACAAGTCAGTTTGACATTGCAAGTTCTGAATGGTCACATGCAGTCCATACTTCCGTTTCTGGAACAAGCCATCGGATGTGCTCTATAGATCTTCAGGATGAATACTAGCACATAAATATAGACAGCACTCCAAAAGATTCCTACGCTTCCGGGTGGGAGCCAATTATTACCAGTTCAAAGCACTGCCCTTTGGTCTCACCACCCCCCCCCCCCAGACTGTTTACCAAATGTATGGCAGTGGATGTGGCTCACCTGACATGACAAGGATTCCAGGTATTTCCTTATGTAGACAACTGGGTCATATCTGCCCTGAACAAGCATCTACTTGTTCATGCAAGAGACTCTGTTCTTCAGTTTTGTTCAGAATTAGATATAACCAAAAATTTTGTCTAGAAACCACTCAATCATTAGAGTTCATAGGATCACTGTTGGATAGCAAGCAGATGATTGCCAAACTTACTCATTCCAGAGTTTTAACAGTCAGAAGAGAAACCTCAAGGTTAATCAGATATAAGAAAATGGCAGCACGTCATGTTCTACAAGCATTAGGATCCATGGCCACAGCAGTTGCATTATACCCTCTCACCAGGTATCATATATAAATTCTACAATTGCTCCTAGCTTCTCAATGGTCAATATTTCATCATCCACTGTCTCATCAGATTCTCATAATGGACATATGCAAAAAGGATCTCTCGTGTTGGATTTATTCAGAACAGCTGACTCAAGGTCAACCGTTTGCTCTCCCTCAACCGCAGGCTATAGTTACCATGGATGCTTCCCAGATGGTGTGGGGAGAGGCATTATCTGGGGAAGACTGTCCAATGTACCTGATCCACTGATGAGACCAAGCTTTGAACTGGTAATGACTGGCTCATTCTGGAGATGAGGGCAGTGCTTCTAGTGTTGCAGGTGTTTCAGACTGTTCTTCCTCTGGGAATGGTAGACATCCAGTCAAACAACATGTCAGTAGTATGGTACATAAACAAACAAACAAGGAGGGGCCAGATCCTACCTTCTATGTCAAGAAGTGCTCAGGGTGTGGCAATGGGTGATCTCATCCAACCATTTTCTGATAGCAATGCACATTCCTAGAGGGTCCAGTGTCATAGCAGACAAGTTGAGCACAGCCATCCTCATGCCTCACAAGTGGTCCTTCAAGCAAAGTGTAGCGGAGAACATTTTCCACACATGGAGCCAGCCTTGCTGTGCTCTCTTTGCCTCTCCCCTAAACAATAAATGCAGCAGCTTCTTCACTCTAATCCCCCCACTAGGGCAGTCCCCGAGGGATGCTTTAATACACAATTGGCATCCTGGACTGTTGTATGCCTTTCTCCCCATTCCATTGATTCCCAAATTCCTTCAGAAAGCCAGCAGGTTGAAGAGTACAGTAATCCTCATTGCCTCGTATTGGCCTCGACAAATCTGGTTTCCCTTGCTATAGCCTCACCTACTAAAGAAGCCCTGGATTCTGGAACCCCTTCCAGACCTACTATCACACCTGACAGGAATGCTTCATCCCATCCTTCACAATCTCTAGCTGACAGCTTGGTTCCTCCAATTCTACTGATTGTCATATAATCTTTGCTCTCCGCCCTAGTCTGTCACATTCTAATATCTTCCCATAAGTCATCCACTCAAAAAGTGTATAGGAGCAAATGGATGAGGTTTGTGATCTGGACACAACAACACAATATAGATCCCATCACAGCTCCCATTCACTTCATTCTAGAATTCTTGGCTCATCTTTTCAGTAATGGAGCTGCGGCATCTACTATTAAAGTCCAGTTAGCAGCCATTTCAAATTTTCAAATTAGATAGAGAACTTATCTTTAACTTCCCACAAACTTTGCAAAGCTTTCTTAAAAGGGACCATATCGTTAACCCCACCTCCTACAAGGATCCCTCTCCTCCTTATGATCTAAATATGGTTCTACGCTTGATTGTCCAACCACTCTTTGAACCTGCAGCACCTTGTGATATTAACTTCCTTTCATAGAAAACTCTCTTTTTGGTGGCTGTCACATCGGCAAGACAGATATCAGAAATTCAGGCACTTTCTTCCCAGCCTCCTTATTTGTTTTTTCAAAAAGACAGAGTCTCTTTGCATACCAACCCCTCTTTCTTGCCCAAAGTTGCTTCTCAAGCAAATATTAATCAGACTATACATTTGCCAGTTTTCTTCCCTAATTTTATTAATAAGGGTGAATATGTGCAACATTTGATAGATGTTCATAAACAATTATGCTTCTATTTACATAGAACTGTAGAGTTTCAGAAAACAAACCAATTGTTTATTGCATTTGCAGGCCCTAGGAAAGGTCTACCAGTTTCCAAAGTCACCTTACCAAAATGGCTTTCTAGTTGTATTTCCTTTATTTATACTTCAAAAGGCATGAAGCCTGACAAATCCATTCCAGCTCATTCTACCAGGACTATGGCCACATCTGCAGTTTTTCAGAAGAATGCTTCCCTGGATGACATTTGCGCAGCAGACACTTGGGTGAACCATCATACCTTTATCACTCATTACAAGTTAGATCTGGTCTCCAGGGGAAGGGCCTCATTTGGTACAATGGTTTTGAGGAATATTCTCCTGTGAGTCCAACCTGGGTAAAGGTAGCTGGGGACTCGGTCGCATATGTGAGGATGAGATAAAAATTGACAATATCAGATAAAGAAGTTATGTACTCACCATAATGTTCCATCTGTACTGTCATTTTTTCATCTCTCCTCACATGCCCTCCCTCCATCCTCCTTCCACGGGTTTCTTGGTTGAATGGGAGAGGTTCTAAACAATTAGATTCATGGTCCTTGTACTCCAGAAATGTTCTTCTTTAAGATCTTCTAGTGTGTTAAGTACTGAAATGTCTCCCTTCTCTATATATGCAATTATAGCAAACCAGATCTGAGGTAATGGGGAGAGATGTATTGTGAGTAAGAAGAGATATCCAAGAGCTTTTTGGTTGCCATGAGTTTGCTAATGGCTGAGTCAGATCTGCTGGATCGGATCCGGAGTTCCAGACCCATATGTGAGGAAAGATGAAAAATCAGCAATACAGATGGAATGTTATGGTGAGTACATAACTTCTTTTTCTATCAACTTAAATCAACAGTAATACTTTTTAGTACATCTAACAGACTTAGAAATTATACTGTTCTCAAATGGTGATCCACTTGGCTCCACATGTCAATTACTAAAAAAACAGACACCTACGAATTATTCTAGATGAATGAATAAATCTCCTTCAGTAACCATAATGAATACACCAAGTAAGCCTCTACAGCAACTCAAATTAACATATACTGTGTCCCGTCTAGTATTCCTGAAGCTAGGTAGCCTATAGTAGTTAATCTATCAATTCCAAAAATTGAATGTGTACTGTCTGTTTTTGCCCCACTTTCTGGACACAATACCGCATTACTTCAAAACACTGAAAATAAAATTTTACTGATCCTAAACCTTTTTCCAGCAAACAAATATTACTGAATTATTATTCAAAAAGCAAAGTTGCTACCTATTCCTGCAAGAGTTATCTTCTTACTGAATACTTTTACCTTTAAGATATTTAAAGATAGCTTTTGCCCATAGCTTAAAAACAAACTGAAAGTAAATTATTCTGTCTACTCCCTCGGAAATAATAAATCCATCTAACTTATCAAACTTGCCTTCTCTTCGGCTATTTGTGAGAAATCTTATTTCAGAGTGGCCCCAGCCTCTTGGAATAAATTTCCTCATTAAATAAGTTTGTCAGACAAGACTTTACAAATTAAAAAAACTGAAGCAATGCCTTATACAAGAACATAAATTTGCTTGTTTCAGAGACAATGATTAGAATCACCTAAAAGGTTACATTGTTCTCTCAATAAGCTAATTACATGTAGTTTACATCATAGAATTAACATTAAGCTGGTATTCATCTACAATTATGGCTTTTCCTCAAACCATACAATTTGTATATTTAGTGTAGCTTTCATAAATTCTGTTTATGTATTGTATTGCTGTTTATTGACTATCTGTATTGCATTTCATTTTCTGATTCTGCCTCTTGTTTTGGCTTACATTTGTAATGATATTCTGTATAATAACTCTTCTACTATAATTAATGTTGTCCTCCCCAAATGGGTCGGATTGTTGTGTCAAAGGTTCAAGCATCAGACTACATACTCCTGTGATCAAACCTAATAAATAGATAGGGAGGGCTTATTGTTTTTGTTCAATCCTCCATACAGTAGGTGAGAGTTGAGGCAAATAAATGTGCAGTAATGCACAGTGGGAGAAAAAGTCCCAGATAAAGTCTACATATTGAGGGTGAAGTACTGGCAACAATATTTGTGTGTACTTCAGATGACTTACATGGAGAAATCATTGTGAGACAGGGACAGAGCATAGTTCTTTTATTGAAATTTGTATGCCTGTGAACAGCAGATATCATATCTAAACACTCAGCTCCAACATAGAGTGTAGTGCACATGCACAAATGCACAAATATGTATATAGATACACATGCACACACACAGAGACACACACACACACACACACACACACACACACACACACACACACACACACACACACACACAAACACACACACACACACACACACACACACACATACACACACACACACACACACACACACACACACACACACACACACACACACACACACACATGCACACACACTAATGCAAACCTGCAATTTAGAAGTCCCCTGTTCACCACAAAATAATTAGTCTAATTTCTAATTACCACTCCCACTGGAGAAAGGAACTGTGTCTCACAAGCTTATGTTATTTTGTTATGTAGTATAATGTATAAAGATCAGTCCCTGATCTTAAACAATTAGTTGTGTTCAAGAAATAAATGCCAAGTAATTCTCCCTAAGAGAATCTTTTTTTTCTTCTTTTTTTAACATGTCTTTTGCTGTTTTCCATGCAGTACATACTTTAATAATTTTCATTCACTCCAGTATTACATAAATTGCTCAATTCCTGCCTTCTCTTAAATTTCACTCCTCCTTGACATTATTCTGCATGTGTTGTTCCCATGAATTCCATTAAATTTATATGTAATTTGCTCTTTTCCAAGAACACATACTATAGTGGTTATAACTATAGAAACACAATTATAATTATTCGTATTACATAAAGACTTAGCTGCCCTAATGGATTATCAGTTACAAAGCAAAAAATACAGGAGCATGAAGTGTTTTTCAGGTTTGAAAAGCTGTAACAAACTTAATGTTGCCACAAGTATAATGATCAGAAACAGTGTACCTCTGAGCAAGCAACAGTTATAAATGCTGTTCAGCAATTCACTCTGCCATGCTTTAGTTTGTGAGTGTGCCAACCAGAGGTGTGTCAGAGGTTCCCAGTTTATTTATTTCACTTCATTGATAAATGGTGTTTGTGTAGCAGTATGGGGCTCAAACATAACCTTGAAAAGTAGATAACATGCAGGATTATGATTGGGTCTCTGTTAAAAATCAACTTGTCATATGTTCAAGCCACAGATGACAAGAAATTCACCTTAATAGCATAGTTCTTTGCAATGCATGGAATTCTCTCTGCTGCAATGTACTACAAAAATTAGAAAGAAAAGTGCAGAAGCACCAAATAGTTTTCTGATTCAAAAGCTGTAACGCACTTAACACTGCCACACAAATAGTGACCAGCACAGAATAGCAGTGGAAAGCAAATCAGCTTGAAAAGCACTAAATACATCATTCACCAGCTGTGTGTTATCAACCATTCAAACAAAATAACCAATCACAGTAGTTCAGCTCTATTCAAACACAGCTTGTATAAAACTACATACCAAGAACTCCAAAATATAACTTTCCCTGTATGTTAAAGCCACTAAAATTTAGAAAAATCAGAACAAAAAAGGTATAAAAGTAAGAAAACTACAACCGCAACTAACCTGTTGTAAATTACTGGCAAAATGGATGCTTTCTAATTATCTAAGCTAAATAAGATTAAACTAACTAAACAACATAAACTGTAAAACTACCATATCTGAATATAATCCTCTCTGCACTACAAAAATATCACAAACTACAAGCTAAAATAAATAAATAAATAAATAAAAGTTGTATCAGAAGTACTGTAGAAAACCACCCAAAAGACAGCACACTAATAAATGTCTGTGGAAACTATGTAAATCCCTATTTAAAAGCCAGTTTACGCCAATAAAGTAATTAATGCATCAATTAAAATGAGAGGGTAGGAATAATTCACGCAAAAAAATCAAATCTATGGAAAATGTACTACTTCTCCCTTACTAACGCCATGGCTGCACAACAGTTACTACATGCAATACCGAACACACTGCACTGTCATGAACCAAAGCACAGCTGACCACTTCAAAAATCACTCAAGTACACAGATAACAAAAAAAAAAAATCTTCTTCATCTTTTGGCTTTTCCCAGTTTTGGGTTGCCACAGCAGATCACCTGTTTGCTCTTGATTGGCAGTGGAGTTTTACGATGTTGGGTTGCCAGCCCGGCACCCAACCTTCCACGGAAGGCACACACGCACGCACTCACACATAGGGCCAAATTAGAGTATCCAATCTACCTACAGTATGTCTTTGGGATGTGGAAGGAAGTTATACATCATTCTATGGTCACAGTAGACTGGAAAATAGAAAAAAACAGAGGGATTGCCCTACTAACTTGCACAATCTAACACACTGTTATAGAGCAAACTGTAATATTATTTATAAATCTATAAGAAAACTAATACCAGTGATCAAAATCATAAACTGTCCTTATCATCTGAGTTATAACTGATAAAATATACTCCAGACTATCACTAGATCAGCTGGGATTAGGTCACTAAGACTTCTTCCTTGAGATTAGATTAATGGGTTAATGCGATAGAAACAGAACAAATATTGTGTGTGTGTGTGTGTGTGTGTGTGTGTGTGTGTGTGTGTGTGTGTGTGTGTGTGTGTGTGTGTGTGTGTGTGTGTGTTCAACACACACACACACACACACACACACACACACACACACACACAGTGTGTACATGTTTGTGTATTCATATGTATATATTCCATGAGAAGCTGATATGAAATATGAAGGGTAAAGACCATGAGATGGACAGGTAGTGATACCATCAGTACAAAGTGGGACAGGAACACTATTATTCTTATGCTTTCTATGTAAAAAAAGAAAAACAGCTAGTGTGACTCCATATTAGGTACTGTGTGCAGTTGTAGGAACCCCATATCAGAAAGGATTAAGAGCACTAAAAACTGTTTAAACGTGGGCCAAGAGGGACCAAGGTCTGCCTTAGAGCCTTTACAAGGCTCAGTTAATGGAATTTGTGAGGTACATAAGTAAGCACATAAGGGGTACAGAAGGAACAAGAGACACTTTCAAATGTCTTTTGGGAATTAGAGTGCTAAAGAGTAGCATGCTCTGGAGAAGGAACTGCAAAGGAATAAGGGAAGCTGGTATGGAAGTAAGTGGGCTGTTCAGGAAGGGTATACAGAGCATTTTGGTTCATTCAGAAACTGGTGTATCTTAGTTATTCTCTCTCTCCCAAAAGCTGGCTTGAGACACACATAAAACTGTACTAGTCAAGAGGAGGAAAAGGGAGGAGCAAACACAGTGCAGATTAAGATAGGCTACTAGTCCTTACCTACTAGCAACAGTTTTCTTTAGCTGAAAAGGTTTGAGGTTCAGAAAAGTTTTAGTGTCATGGTCTTGAATAAAAGTGCTCCACATCTTCCTGTGAAGGGCACATGTAGATGAACATTTGTTAGTGCATGACTAATGGATGCAATGTTCACAGAAGAGCAGACTTTGCACCCATGCATGTAAAGGATGCAATGTTCAGAGAAGAGCAGGCTTTACGCTCAAGGATGTAAAGGATGCAACATTCACAGAAAAGCAGGCTTTGCACCCATGCATGTAAATGATGCAATATTCACAGAAGAGCAGGCTTTGCTCCCATACACGTAAAGGATGCAATATTCACAGAAGAGCAGGCTTTGCACCCATGCACTTAAAAGATGCAATATTCAGAGAAGAGCAGGCTTTGCACCCATGCACTTAAAAGATGCAATGTTCAGAGAAGAGCAGGCTTTGCACACATGCATGTAAATGATGCAATGTTCACAAAAGAGCAGGCTTTACACCCATGCATGTAAAGGATGCAATGTTCATAGAAGAGCAAGCTTTGCACTCATGCATGGTCTATACTGTTCCAAGAGTGGCTGCAAAGGACTTAAGTAAGAAGAACTCTCAATTTCCCACATAAGTCATAACCTGGATATGCTTTAATAAGTTTATGATGGCAAAAATAGTAAATAGTGACAACACAAACAGATTAAAATGCACATTGATATAGTAGGTAACTGGCATTCCAGATCACTGAGGTTAAAGGCTGTGAAGGTAAGTAGTCCACAGAAGTAGGAATGGGGCTGAGATACGCAAACTTCTCAGAAATTGCTTCTATATGTTACCTAGCATTACGTGAGTCAGACAAAAAGGACCTGATGGCCAGCCCACTTTCCTGATTATCAAAAATAGCTGTAGTAATAGGGACAGAAGCTTCATGCCCTGCATGTACCTGAGGTATTGTAAGGTCAGATTTTTAGCACTGACTTCAATGACTCCTTTTAATTGAACGCAGTTGTAAAGTGTAGTTGTGTGGGGAGAGGCCAAAGTCCACAAACAGTCCCTACTTAGAGTGCTGTATCCACCATCCCTCCCCCAAATCCTAACTAAATATACAAACTCCAAGGATGTTGCATCTTTGAACCTAAGGTAAAGCTGTATTTAGCTAGCACAATGTGATTCCGTTTCTTTAAGAAAGCAGGCACTTTATGGCAAACAATGTTTGGTTAAAAGACAATGAAGTATTTTTTCAAACATTATTTTGTCTCATGCCCACTAGCCACTGATGGCTTTTGGCAGAAGTGCTGTTGTTCCTGATTCTTAGCGCACTGGGTGCAACGTATGACACATACAGCTCAAGTACAAGAGAAACAAATGCAGTAGAATTTATATCATCTGTTGATCTGGAACATCATACATTATTATTACTTCCTGTTTTCCAATCCCATTGGACAGTGTGTAAAATCAGGTTCTCCACAGTGCAGCAGATTTCTGAGAGGTAGAATAAGTGACATGCACACCTTCTAGTGTATGAAACCTGAGAGTTGGGTTGCAGCCTAAAGTTATAACTATCAGCATATTTACTTGGAATATGTACACTATCCTGGGAATTCATTGAAATTCCTAGCATGAATGGTGTAGCTCATCCTGCCAGCATGATATGACCATTTTTGATTCAGGAACATGTTAGCTGTAATGAGGTAAGACCTCATTATTGGCTAATTTGAATGTTTCTTGAATCACAGTTACTACCACAATGTGTAGGTTATGGCTGATCTGCATGTCGCTGTAGTGACCTGCTGCTCATATTGGAAGTGGCATCCCCCTCTCCAGTCAGTCACACATGTGTGCATTTCGTGAGCACACACACACACACACACACACACACACACACACACACACACACACACACACACACACACACACACACCATAATCCCTGTATCTGTCACTTCCGTCCCATGATTCCTCCCATACCTTTAATACTTTATTGCCATTACAGCACTTATGTATTAGGTTCTGGTGTCTTGTGTATCCCTCTACCCCCAATCTCACTAACACTGTCTTTGCCATTATGCACTTTAAAGAGTCATCCTTGGTGGCTTAGTGGTTCCTTCTAACACCCATCACCCATATGAAGTGTGTTTCTTTATGATATTTATCCCTGTTGTCCAGTGGTTCCCCCAACCCCCAATGCCTGTATTACTTTTAGTACCATTATAGCCATTCAGACTGTGTCTGGTGGTTCTACTATCAACCCCATTATGTTGGCCTGTGCCCTAGAGTAATTCCTGGCATCTGGTTTATCCCCCCCACTCATGTTCTAACACTGGTGCCATTGTGGCACTTAAAGCATTCTCTGGTGTATAGTGTATACCACCCACCCCAGGTCACGGAGAAATGCTGATACTGGAACATTGTATCCCTCCACCCCTGGTCCCTAGAGTAAAGCTGGTGCTGGTACAGTAATTTGTTAATTTGTGTCTTGTGTCTGGTGATTTCCTCACCCTAGAAGCTCTTAATAATGTTGTTGCCAGTACGGTACTGTATCCTCCCACCCCCAATACCCGTAGTAATGCTGGTGCTGGTATGGCAGTTTGTACATTTCTCCCCTTTATGTGGTGGTTCCTTCACCCAAGAAACTCATAGTAATATTGATGCCAGTGCCCCCCCACCCCCAGGCCCTCTAGTAATGTTACTGCAAGCATGGCACTTTGAAGTTTTCCTGAAAAGCTTGGCCATGTTGATGGCTTCCTTGGGATGCATCCAAGGAGACAGCACATGGCTAATTAGCATATGTTGCTTTTCTTAGAATTCCTCATTAGCATTCAAAAAGGTCATAGTGTCAGCCCTTTGCAGTGCAGCACATCTTTGTGTCAGAGAACCATGCATCACCGTATAAGGATGCTTGCTGAATACCAGAAAGGAACCTCAGTGTGTGCCCAGTGATGTACACATTACAATACCTTCATGTTTTCGTATATCTCACTGTTTAAGTAATCTTGTTGTAAATGAATAACCAAGAACATTCTTCCCTAGTGACTTATAGTCAACAGTTAAAATATATTTTTCTCTTTTTTTTAATTTAGAACAGAATTAACAGAATGTGGCATAGTCCACATTTACCCAAGATTACTTTTAGAGAGACATTTTAATGTGCCTTACAAGGAAGCCATATTAGCATTATTATCTTTTCTGAATCAAGTATCTGTGTATCTTCAGGCTTGCCATATTCTCCAATTTTTTTAGGTACTATTAGGCTAGCACACCAAAACAAGTTGTTGTATTTGAAATGAGCTATTAAAGATAAGGAAAAAGTATTGCAGCATATGTCAAAATAAGCTATTTTTCATGATCTTTCCTAATGCCTCTCCAACTGGCAATTTTAATGTCTGCTTTCATTTTCAGGCAGCATTGTCTCTCTTAGGAATGATTGGTGGACCTTTCCTTGGACTCTTCTCTTTAGGCATGTTTTTACCATGGAGTAATGCTACTGTAAGTATAAGTTATTTTTTGTCTAGTGTTCAGTGTTTCACTATAAACACAAATTGCATTATTGTAACTTAGTTAGTGTTGCCCTACTAGTTGATCAGCCTTAAGTGGACAATGTTCCAATTGGGTGACACAAACACTCAGGCTTTTAACTCACTGATTGGTGCTTGCTAGATAAAATCACTCCTAGTGCAGTTTCTGTAAGTAACTGACAGTAAAATTATGTGATTTTTTTGTCTTCTCCCCAGTTATGTGACTATGGAGTTAATAAACAAAATTGCAAGCTTGTAGTTACGAACCCAAACTGAGTAATAAAAAATCCGTTTTATTAGCAAACGCTTTCGGAGAAACCAATGCTCCTCCTTCCTCAGACAAAAATGGCAACATTTCTTGCTATCCTTATATAGGTATCTAGTGTTTTCAATCCTCCATTACACGAAACATTACGTGTATTTGAGAAAATGTGTGAATATGATTTAAGGGCCCTGGAAGCTAATAAGTCTTCAGCTTATAAAAAAAGAGTCAACATTACTAAAAATCAACGTGAATTTATCACAATGTTGCAGAATGCAACATTAGGGTTATGAAACCTGACAAGGGGGGTGGCCTTGTTTTTATGGATCATTTTCTTTATGTTGAAAAAATGTTGTCATTATTAGATTCTGTTTGCTACGAGGTAGTAAGTAATAATGAGGTCAATATAGCTTATGCCAGGATTAGAGGAACCATAGAAGACTTATTTTTGGAAAGGGTTATTGATATGGAGTTGTATAAATATTTGAACATGGTAGCGCCTAGGTTACCAGTCCTATTTGGTATCCCCAAAATCCACAAATCTCTGTCTAACCCCCCTTTTCGGCCAATTGTTGATGGTCGTGACTCCATAACTTTTGCATGTGCAAAATTTATTGACAGCATTTTGAGACCATTAATTAGTAAGGAGTCCCAGATTTGTAAAGACTCTTGGAGTTTTCTCCAGAACATCAATAAAATCCCCTTTGATATTCATTTTTGGTTTTTAACCATTGACATTAAAGATTTATATACTGTGATACCACAGGACTTAGGGACTAAGTGGGTCCGTGAGTTCATGTATGATAGGAGGATAGATGACAACACCATTTACCTGGTTGAGGCCCTTTTAGAAGTTGTTTTAAATAACAACTTCATGTTGTTTAATGGAAAAATTTTCTTGCAGAAATCTGGGGTGGCTATGGGATCGCCCTGTGGCGGTAGTTTCGCCAACTGTGTTTTGGCCTATTGGGAAAGGAGATTTTTGTTCATTAATGAACATTTTGTTAAGAACGTCGCCTGGTACACTATGTACCAGGATGACATGTTCTTAATTTGGAAGTCATCTCCCACTGAAGTTCCAACATTTTTGGAAAGCATTTTCAGATCAACTGATTTTCTGGAATTTACATATGAGTTACAGGAAACAAGTATTAGTTATTTGGATATTCTTCTAATTAAGGACACTGTTAACATGAGATATAAGAGTGTCATCTATAGAAAGCCTACATATTCCAATGCTTTCCTTCATTTCACCAGCTGCCACCCTAGCCATCAAAAGAAAGCAGTAGTCAAAGGGCAGATGGTTAGGGCAGCAAGGATGGTTTCGACTTGAATGATTTCATGACGGAATGTGAATATCTATGTGAAATGTTTATTAACAGGGGATATCCATCTTTTTTGGTTTTGGACATCAAGAAAGAAGTGATGCAAAAGAGAAATGCTGGTGTGTATACACCGATTTTGTCAGGAAACGGCGATTTTTTTGGATGACAACCACACGTGTGACATTTCCACACACGACACAAGTATATCTAACAGTTGTCATGGCACCAGCTTTTTGTGCACCTTTAGTATAGATCATTTAGAGATACGGAGACTGCTTAGTAAAAATTGGGCTTTATTGACGGAGAATATCTATTTAAGTAGTAAATTGGGTAATGGTCCAAAAATCATATTTAGGAGAGGCTACAATTTGAAATTTTTGCTTGAGGGAAAATCTCAAGGTTGTATGAACAACAACAATAACCTTTCCTTTGGAATTTCAAAGTGTGGTGCATGTAAACAATGCAAGTTCATATGCACTGACTCGTTGGTTAAGATTAGGAATCAAATGTTCAAAGTAAGAGGGAAATTTAATTGTGAAACCAATAGCGTGGTTTACGTGGCTTTGTGTCAGAAATGCGCTGCTTTTTATATAGGTAAAACCGAAAGGAAGTTAAAGCAGCGCATTTATGAACACATATATGCAATTAATAAGCATGATTCTAACAATGCTCTTGCAAGACACACAATTGATTTCCCCGATCATTTTTTTAAATTTACTATTCTTACAAAAATAAATGTTGGGATTCGAGGTGGTCCATGGCAAATTAAATTAGAAATGGATGAACTCATTTGGCAAATTCGTACAGCTGCCTATATATATCCGGGCTTGAATGATCATGTTTCTATCACTTGCTTTTTAAGATATTATTCAATGAAAAGGTGAAATTAAGGTTTTTCAGCCCTATTATTCGATTTAATTTAATTTAATTTTATCTATTTACTTATTTTTGTGTATAAAGTTATTTTAGTTTAATTTAAATGTGGTTACTCTTGTAATACAAGTTGGTGGGGTGTTGAATGAAATGAATGAAATTATACTTGGTGTTTGTATTTTTAATAACGGACATAAGTTTGTTTGAGGACATTTTACAACAATTTTGTCATAATTGGTCAATTAAGCATACAGTAATTGTTTGATTGCTACCCTATATAAGGATATTAAGAAATGTTGCCATTTTTGTCTGAGGAAGGAGGGGCATTGGTTTCTCCGAAAGCGTTTGCTAATAAAACAGATTTTTTATTACTCAGTTTGGGTTCGTAACTACAAGCTTGCAATTTTGTTTTCTTACTATGGAGTTAATATATTTGAGGAATGAGGTTGCATGGGATGCATCAGATTGAAGCTTCAAACATTTTTCAACCAGCCGAAACCTTGGAGTTATGTAGTAGAACCTTTATTTAGAATGTGTGAAGTCCTAGTGAGTAAGAGAGAGATCGGGACTTGAATCCCTCCACTGACAAACAGCTGCAATATATGGTGGACAGGGAATATGACCCCCAGATCCATTGCCCACCAATACATGATTTAAAGTCTCTAATAAATCTGATGGCCACCACAGACAGTCTTTTGAGTCACATCAATATTGCTAAACAGGTTAAAGTATAACAATGGCAGAAAAAGTGAATCACTAAACAAGTCCTTAAGTGCAGCCTGGCCTTGAGAACATGCCAAAAACATGCATTTTTGCTGTGGGTATGAGCACTACCATCCACACCCATGAATTAGCGTCATGATGAGCATACACCAAGTAGAGTCTATAGTCTAGTTCCCCAAATCCCTTTCTCACCACTTTCTCTGGATTTTGCTGCCTTCTGGTGCTCACAATGCCACAGTTACTGTACACTGAATAAACTCTTACACATAAATACAGCAACTAGACCATCTAGCACAGTGTCCAGTTCTTCAATGACATCTCCTTCAACTCAAAGTTAAGGAGAAAACAAATGTAAATTTGAAGACAAACACTCTGAAACTGTAGCAGCTCTTTCTTAAAGCAAAGTTGGTTCTGTACTCCTCGTGGGCACCTATCAACTGCAGCCCCTAACAACTTGTTCCAGGGACAGACAACTCCTTTCCCCACTATAGTCACAGCTAATTACCATGTACAAACACACACACACACACACACACACACACACACACACACACACACACATACACACACACACACACACACACACACACACACACAAACAAACACACACACAAACACACACAAATACACACACTCACAGGTTCAAGGAAGGCTAACATTCTCCAACACCATGACAGCACAGTAACCACCCCAGATTAACTGACTGAAAAAAAAATCAGTTATTGTTTCAACTCTTGAAAATAAGCCAGTTATAAACTCAACTAGTAATGTGAAGCAGATCAGTTATATCCTGTTAGGGAGGATGCCAGCAGCTTAGCACCATTTAGCAATAAATACCTTCTTAATAATTAGTTAATAATATGGCAAGCCACGAGCTACTTAATAGTGAATAAATAAAACATACTTAACAGAGAATGGGTTAGGCAGTATACTTAGTTAAATGTACAAAGACAAATGAGTTTGCACAGAGAAACAAAATAATTATTTTGAAAAAAATAGATTACCTTAAAAAATCTTGTGCTTCTGTGCGTTTTCCTAGTTATTTCTTAAATAAAAGAATTACTGAGCCCCAAACTAATATGGTTGGATTTGCAGAAAGCACAGGCAGAGATCCAAGCAGAGAACAACACTCCCAAGTGTGCATGGCACAGTATAGAGGTTGCCTCTTTTCCTTGTCTACTCTTTGATTCTCTTCTGAAAGGTCATTCATATAATTGCTTATATCACTTCCATATAGAAGCCACACATGCATTTAAGCAGAAACGGAGGTAGCAAACCTAACAGCATTTTCTAATTGCTCTTCTATGGCCTTTACCTTCCTGGCCTAAGAATAGTCACAAATCTTATAATCAAAGGTCCGAACATTATGCGTCCTTCTTCAATTGTCTGCTGTACATTTCACACCTTATGCATGACTGCTGAATTTGCCAGAAGAATGTATTTACAAATGTCCTATGCATTTTTGCACATTGCACAAAACAGTATGTGTCCACCCACATCTTCATGATATTGAAAATACACACATTCTAGATAGACAGTCACATATTTCTAGTTTACCTGCTGCATATTTGATAAGGCTTAAATGCAGTTTACATTTCTGTCATATTTTGACTCGGAAAACTGCAGCAGATTATTTCTAAAACATCCAGAACTCTTTCTATCACAATCTTCATAAGTATAATTTCTCTAAAACATATTTTTGATAAAACACATGCAGTACTGACTGATTTTGCTTATGATTACGTAGGCCTCAAATAATGATAAATAGCAAAAAATGAATAAAAAGAAAAACACAGAACATACCTTAACATGAGATATCCAAATTTAAGAGCTTAAAGGGAAAAGTCTATCCTCACCAGGGAAATCTGTCGTTTTTCATTTGATACTGGCCACAATCTTATACTAGCAGTCTGCAGTCTGACTGATGTCAGAAACTGCTGAGACAAATTTGCACAGTGTGGTGGAACTTTTCTTTTTTCCACTGCCTTTGTTGCAGACAGGAAAAGAAACAGCACCGGTAAACATACTTGGCAACATTGTTTGGATAGATCTAGTTGCTGGAGGTAATCTTTTCTGTAACTGCAACATTTTATAGAAAATAGTGTTTTAGTTTTCTGCACAAAACAGAGAAAAACTAGTAATCTGTCTTGCTCAAGGATTTTGGTTTTGATGAACTGTTAATATGCTACAATACTTCTCTCTCAAGATTCAGTGAAGATTGAAACACTTTAGAAACAAATGTATATATTGTACATTAAACGCTGCATGATTGCACATTGCACTGTGCTTGTTACTAGAAAGTATATACATAGTCTTTCTAAGTAATTAGTCTGCACTACTTTTAATGTTTACACTTCTGTATTTTTTTTTTTTTTTTGTGTGAAATGTTTTGTATTTCACCCGGGCTGAACCTGAAATTGGTCAGTATTGATCAGTGCAATACCCCAGAAAACAAATATAAATAAATAAACAAATAAAACAATATAACAAATCAAAGGTGGAAGCAATACAACAAAAGTGGGAAATATAGTATAATATATGAAAACATTTGTATCTTATTTTAAAAAGTCTTGTAACACAAATTGAAAAAAAAAACAGAAGGTTGTCCTTTTACTGTACTCAGTTGGACTATGAGGACAGAGATAATAGGATGTAAAATAATAAATACAGCATGTTTCTGCAAATACAACACATTTCTCCACCATTCAGAAAAAAGGACACCATGTTAATACAGGATGTCATTAACCATATACTTGCATGACAAAAGGTTGTGAATTACTAGCCAAATAGCTACACTCACTGCTAAACTGAAAGCCATGGACAGGAACACACCATCCATATAACTCTCAACATGTAAGAGCAAGAGTCAGAGACAAAGCCAAAACATAGGGTGGAGGAAACAATTATGATTATGTAATCTCAGTTTGGGCATATAATTAAACCTCTGAGCTCTTAATGAAATGCTTCTTGTTTCCAGGGTACATGGTTTGATTCCTTCCACCTTCATTTTCCTACTGTGTAACTCTAAGTAGGTCAGTTAACCAGGCAAACCTCCTGCCCTGAAAATGTAAAATTTGTCCTGCAGGTTTACTTGGCCAACAACTAGGATAAAAAAGTTTATTAATAATGCTTTACTGTTGCTTTTCTTCCCTGGCCACTGCTGAAAGGGGCTTTGCACAGTAAGTGTTTTGTGGTAAACAAATGTGATTAATTAAATAAATAAATAAAGTAGTTCAGTGCAAAGGGGGCAACTTCCCAGGGGGGGTCTATATTATAAGGCTGATATTTGAAAACATCGAACAACATATGGTCAACACCATATGGTCGATGTCTTCAAACATCGATCTTATAAAACGACAAAAAAAAAAAAAAAAAAGTACCCTAACCAGTTTAAGCAGGGGCACCCCACACACTACTTAAATATATCAACTCCAAGACCACACTACATTGCAGTAAATGGAAATCTCCCCTTACGGAGATTTCCATTTACATGCTTGAGATTCTGAGCGTTCAGTATTCTCGTGTCGACAGTGTCAGATTCGACATTGTCGGCTTTCGAGAATATAATATAGATTCAGCCAGGGTACACATCAATCAATCTCTTAGTGCTAGAGTATCTAAACTAGCGCTTGCTTTAATGTAATTTAATAGTTTATTCCATGCTTCATCAACTCTCTCAGAGAACCATTGAGTACATCTCTCATTCTTATGTCTGCTGCACAGATTGTCTGATGATTCAGTACTATTCTGATCACCCCAAACATTCTCAGAGATAGTTGTCTCTAAATGCCCTATAAACCTGAATAAGATCTCCTCTTAAATTTCTGATCATATAACTGATCATATAACTAAGTCCTTAAATTAATCTACAGTTTCAGTCACTGAGCACTGTATTAAATATTCACCATTCACTCTACGTCTCTCAAATCGTATATGCTTTGTTTTTGATGTATGATATTATTCTCCTGGGCCCAGATGATCAAATTAGTCATGTTCTTTTGCAGACGTGCCTTGTCTGTAGCAGATGTAATCAATTTATTCATTTTCAAGTCATCTGCATACAGTCTATATAGAACACCTCAGATGAAAACGGTATAACCTAAACAAGTATGGATCTAAGACAGAATCCTGTAGAACACCCTAACTGTAATCTAGAATTTCACCTGTTCAATTCCCGTATACCTCACATGTCTTATTTGTAAGCCATGCAGCTAGCCATCTTATCAAGTTTACCTTACTACCTAGTTGTTCTAATTCACTGGTCAGTGTTTTGTGTATGACATTATCAAAAGCTGAAGATAAATTTATGTAAATTACATTAAAACATACTTATTCATTCATAGCTGTTATTATATTATACAACATCATGTTTACTGGTGGTGATTGATCTGTTTTCAACATATACATGCTGATATATGGTTTCAAGTCACAGCCTTCCCAGTTATGACAATTTATCCAAAATTACTCTTTTGTTGTAGAAAAATAGTAGAGAATGTTAAATTCTGGGTCTGTATGGATCTGAGTTTGTCTTATTCTCCCTTCCTTTAAAGAAGAGTCCAAAAAAAAATCTTGAGGAATCTCCCCAAACTTAAATGACACAGTGAATAACAAATATAACGGTACTGTAAGTTCTTTTCTGAAGTGTTCTTGAGTCATTATTATTAAATCAAACTCCTCACTGTGCTTTTTTGTGTCCAGTTTGCATAGTTCATTTTTAATATAACCTAATTTAATTTTAGTATCTGAATTTACTTGGATGTTACTAGAACAATTCATTACCCTTTCTGTGGAGCCAAACTGCTTTGCATAAGATTTTCTACAAATATCTGTAACGCCCATGCACTAGCCTAGTAATCAAGGAGCCTCAATCCTCACCACTAGCACCAGTGAGAGGCAAGCACATTGGGAAGGATAACAAGTACACAAACAGTAAAGTACAACTTTCCTTAAGAGCACACAGAGATCACAGTCAGTCTAGGGCTGGTTTTTCCCTTTCTCTCCAGATCCCCAGTAAGACTCCCCACTGGCACAGCTTTAGGGTTCAGATCCCAGCCGAGTAGTCAAGCCAAAACCTCCAGTACCCTCTCTGTCCAACCAGTGCTTCATGTCCCTGCCCAAGTAGCTGACACACACATGCTTTGAGATTTGGTTTACAAACGCACAGACACTCCTGGGGAAGGCTGGTGCAGGTTCTCCAGCTAAGACCCTCCTGCTAGGCTATAAAGTAGTAATCAATCCCACCAACTACTCTTATCAACTACTAATAAGGCCCTTCCCAAAGGGTGACCAATTTCACTGTGTAATTTTACTGTTATCCAAATAGTAAGTGTGACCCAGGGATAAAGCTATTGGAGTGTCTTGGACAGTATCACTGAATACATGCAATGTACTCTAATAGCTTAAATTACCTTTATACAAAACAGTCACAGTTGAAAGGTTTAAAAATATTTAATAATAAATAATAAAAACACGAGACAAATCTTATTACTTAAACACAATGACATTACAGAGTTCAGAGATCACAGGGAAATGCTTTAAAATAATACTGTAGAATAGTCTGATATAAATATAGAAAACAACTAGACTAAACTGGCTATTTCTAACTATCTCTAAGAGAAATCACTGTTCTAAATAAGTATCTTACTTACAGAACAAAGGCAGAGTGCTGGTGAGTTGATGCGTTCAGGTTCAGACACAATCCAAAATGTTTCAGTCTTTCTCTCTGAGAAAGTCTTAAATTGATAACACAGTACTGCTGAGTCATTTCACATTACATCTCTTTTAACAGTTCTGATTTAGTTTCGCAGGGCAACAGAAACTCAGAATTTACATTTCTTTTTGTAATCTGCACCTGTATGAAGCCACAGCAATAAAAGACATTTACATGTAAAATCTAGTAATTAACTCTTGTCCTAAGACAATAGAAAGAATTCCTTAGTCTAGACATCCTGTCTCCGAGCTTGAGATCAGTCATACAATGCTTGACTTATCAGCTTTCTTCCAGCAGAGTGCACTGTGGTTACATTTTTGAAGCTCAGTACAACATATAGTGTAATTATAACATATAGTTCTCTTTACATTTGTAAAGCAAGCCTGTGGATTACATTAATATTTACAGTGGCATAGGATTATTTACAAAATTCTATCTAGCTAGGCTGGCAGCCTTCACAATATCTATAATTAATTCTGCTACAAAAAAAAAAATACATTTTTAGAATCTACATGCAGTTTATCGATTTGTATGTTTTTACTCCTACTACATCTTATCTATATAAATAAAAATGTAAATGTTCGTTTGTTCAAAATCTTAAATCTCCAAAAGTTCTTCACTGATTGCTTTGAAATTTTCACACAATGTTGCATTCGAATACGTGCGTGTTTTTATATACCTACTATGGATTCTATATATTTGTATACAAATATGCAATTTTATATGTTTTTGTTATAACTTTCTTACTTCTTTTTCAGTGCAATCGATCTGCTTTAGTTCATCCAAATAATGCCTCGCAGAAGATCAAACTTAGGTCGTCGTACACACGGAGCAGAAGCAGTGCGACGAGTAATTGCAAATCAAACTGAGGAAGAACGGGCATCAGCGAATGAGCGAAACAGACAAAGAATGGCTCAAATACGTGCCGAGGAAGCAGCAGAGTGACGTGCAGCTAGACTTGAGGATGCACGGTTGCGAGCATGGCGATCGCATTCTGCAGCTTCAGATCTGCTTCGTTCTCCTCGATCGACACCAGAGGATGAAATAAATGCTTGCCTGAAATACTCTACTTTGTGGTGACATGTAAAGATGCTAAAATTAACTACAAATATGCGTGTCCAGCTGCAAAATGATCGATCAGCTGAGATATTCTCACATCAATTGCTGGAAATTGGGAACGGAAAGATGCCGGTTGATCTGACTTCAGGACGAATTTCATTGCCATATAACTTCTGCAATTTAGTGACATCAAAAGAAGAATTGGTTGAAAAAGTGTTTTCCAATATTCAAACCAATTATAAGATTCATGATTGGCTGACTGAACGAGCTATTCTTGCGGCCAAGAACAAAGACGTCTACGAACTTAACAATATTATTCAGTCTAACATTCAAAGTGAGGCAGTCACATACAAATCTGTCGACACTGTTGTGGAAGCAGGTGAAGTGGTTAATTATCCAACAGAATTTTTGAATTTACTCGATCTGCCAGGATGCCACTGCACGTACTGCAATTGAAAATTGGCGTGCCAATTATCATGTTGCAAAATATCAACCAGCCAAAGCTTTGCAACGGCATGCAGCTTGCACTAAAAAAATTAATGAGCAACGTCATAGAAGCAACAATCTTGACAGGACCTTTCAAAGGTGAAGATGTCCTCATTCCTCGCATTCCTATGATTCCAACGGATATGCCATTTCAATTTAAGAGATTGCAATTCCCAATTCGATTGGCATTTGCAATCACCATCAACAAAGCTCAGGGCCAATCTTTAGAATTGTGCAGTTTAGATCTACACACGGATTGCTTCTCACATGGACAATTATATGTTGCGTGTTCTAGAGTCGGCAAACCAGACAATCTCTATATCTGCACAGACATTGGAACAACAAAAAATATTGTATACCCACAAGCATTGTGAAATTAAACATATTAGAAACGTGCTCTTTCTCTTTTCTTTCTTTTCCATTTAACCAGTCTGAGCCACAGCAACGCGTGGCCGGGTACAGCTAGTGTATTTATAAGATGGTTTCCTATTATGGTCAGAATCTTTATATACAGTTTTGTCAATTATTTCCTGATCTTGTCTCATATTATATTTAATTTGTCTTCCCAGTTTGCTTATTTCAGTTTTCAAAGTTACAGTTCAACCTCATTTCAATTTCTTGTATTTATCTTTCACCTTAATTAAGTTATTACAGAAATATATCCTCCTGACCTTGTGTACCTTGATCCTGAACATTTTTTTTATTTAGCATTCAATTTCCCATTCAAAATTTGTCACATTCATTCTGCTTATCACTGAATGTATCACTCAAGTTAGTTTTAAAAAGTGGCTGTTTTGCTTCCATATAGTCTGTCATTAATTTTCTTTGCACTAGTTGAGATTTCAGTTTTGGAAAATTATCTAGCAGTAATTTAATATTTGTAATCCTACAACCACTGTATATCAAAGGTGGTGAAACCTGACAACCTAACAATCATTTCTTTGGAACAAAAACAATGTCTACTATGTTCTTTTGTTCCCTCTTAGGTTTTTTTTACAATGTGCAGAAATTGTTGTTGCTGAACATATTTTGTAAATTTTCTACTAATGTTGTAGAATCAATATTATTCCAGTCTGCTTCTGTTAAATTTACGTCCCAGCTATCATTATTTTCCCTCCTATGTTTCATGCAAGAAATGTACATCAACACTTGACTTTCGTGGTCTATACACTCAAGTGACTAGTGTCTTTTCCAAGGTGGTCTTTGCTGCCAAATTTACACATTCTATGGTATTGATGTTACCATCAAACATGTAATAATTATAGATGTTTTAACAGCCTTTAATCCTTATCATAACACCTCCACCAGATTTTTGTTAGAATGTCTGTTGCAGTAAAAACATTTATACCCTGACAGAACTGGTTTCCTGCCATTGCTCTTTAACTGTGTTTTACAAACAATATAGGTTCATAGGTTCAAACAATATCAGTCTTACACAAATTTAGCAAAATTTCCAATAAAAAAACTTTATTACTAATGCCCCTAGCATTAACAGCCAGCACAGACAAATCAAATTTTTCTACATGTGAAATGTTAAATTTCTGACTTGGCAAAAATCCTGTCTTGTGTTAGACAAATATTACAATATATCTGCTGCAAAAATCCCCTTCCCTTATCTTGACAAGGGGACTCCGTCCTGTCTAAATATGTGTGTGCCCAAAATAAAGAGTAGATGTTCTACACATTTCCAATTTTTAAAATGAGCAATTTTTCATGTAAGTATTTACTCCAATGTTTTTTTTTCATCCACACTGACCTGAATCTCCTTTCTGTATGTGATTTGAGAAATATATGTCCTAATACCTAAACAAGCTGTGCTATTCAGGACGGCTGTATGTTTCCTATTAACAGTCAATGAGTCCTTGAAGATGAGATCATTTGAACCCACTTGAATAATAATAGTTCCATACTTCCGTACACTAAGGCATTCTAAGGCACTATTTCCTAACCTTTCAGAGTATGGAGTCATCGGCCATTTGCAATTGGCAATTCAAAGCTTTCTGACACTTGGGGATTCATAAGTGAACCAAAATACACACATCTTCCTACAGCAGGCACTGGTGAACAGCAGAACAAGTTCTCAGAAGTGTCAGTTACAGCTCCTGGTTTACAGGAACAGCTTTATCTGTCAATACTTAATTACTTTTATATGAATGCAAATTTGCCTACGTCACAAGTGATAATACAATAAAGGTGTTTGGAAAAAAAAAAAAACACTTGAAGGCTGACAAACTAATAGGCTTAGGAAAAAATGGCAGTTCAACTGCTTTATTTTGTAGAGGATTTACAAATACCATGAAAAGATTATAGCAAACCTGATAACAATGCAAATCAGGATAATTAAAAAAGTTTAAAGTAGTCAAGTTCCAGAGGCTGTATAATATACCCATGACTCACACTACTGTCATTCTATTTACATGGGAGTAATAAAATTATTTATTTAAGTGTAACATGACTTATATAAACGAAACTTGAAATGGATTATGTAAAACCACAGAGTGAAGCATTAAACAAATTCACATTACTATGGTAGGCACCATGATGGCCATTTAGGGTGAAACATATTAAAAATTTAACATGGAGCATGTAGAATTATTTTGGGCAAATAACTGCCCATTGAACGGCATATGTCATCAAACATGCTGTTCATTGAGCTGTTCATGTCAGATCGTATTACAGTAGGGGTAAGGAAATTTGCCCTTTCCCCACAGAAGTGGGGAACAAAGAAGAAAGTCATATATGGAGCTTCTTTACATACTTTTGGGTACTCTTTTAAAAATGTCTTTAATAAACAGCAGATGAGCAAGGGCTGATGTTACAAAGTAAAGTTTGTTAAGTCACAATTCAATATTCTTAGAAGTACATTTCATACTGGATAGAAAATTCACAGTGTACATGACTGTGTGTGTTTTCTACACAAAATGGAACTTCTATATTTTGAAGGTCATTTTGTGACTTCCAAACCTATAACAAAGGCCCCAGAGAGGTCAAGTGAGCTTCCCACCACCAAACACGACTTAAGACAGAATTTCTTTTTTTTTCCTACATGCCTGTATATATTACTTGTTATATACTGTGAGGAACTTGAACAAACCAATCACCTGTGATGGAACTCGTTCAAGATCTTGACAAGAATAACAATGAATAGATATCAAGTGGATGAAAAAATATTAGCACTTTAGTACACCTCTAATGTATGGGCCTTATTTATTCCTTTGATGGCATCTACAGAAATCATAGTTGGATGAAAGTGTTAAAACAGAAGAGGTTCTCCTTTTCATTGGTTTGGAGTTTATTCTTTTAGACTGTGAAAGATATTTAAAAGTATGTAATTAAAAGAAAAATGTAGATTGAAATGTATGATGCCAGAACAGAACCCACAGTTGTCTGTTTTTTCTTTGGCATCAGAAGTAAATGTGAACCACTAATGTTATATTTTCCTGCTAATGCCCTTTGGGACAGAATTGTTTGTCTGGTTGTATAACCTGATATGATTATTCATTCTTTTTAATAACCAGATAGATGGGATGGCCACAGTGTCCTTCTTTTCTCAAGCATTATCTGGGCACAAGGTGCTATAACAACATATAAATCACAGTTAACACACAACACATTTATAAGTAAAGCAGATAATAAAATAAAAATAAAACAAGCATGATTTATGAAATACAAATTCAGGTCAAATACAAGGGAAAGGGTAACACTACAATTTTAACTAAAGAAAAACAAGCAATGTTTAAATTAAGTACTCAGTAATCAGGACTCTTTTGTAAGGTGTATTTTAAAACCTCTTGAATTTATCAGAGCCAGAAGTATTTTTGAAGAAAAAGGGGCAATGAATTCTAGAGAGTATATCTTGGAGAACAGATATTTATCTATCTACTTGTTTTTATATTTGTTTTTGGACATGCCAAAGTGTTAGACACAAATGAGGAACTAACAGTAGTTGTAGGAACCTCAAGATTAACCTTATGACCAAGCTGCTGAAAGTAGTCTAAAACATGGAAAGTGTGGGTCAGCATACATGCTAAATTATCCCAGATTGTTGCTAATCTGAAAATGACCATGTCCTATCAATATAATCGCAGTAATGTTCAAATTAAGGTGTAAGATAGTGAGTCTGAGATATTTATTTGAACTTCCTACAGTGAACAACCACTGACTATGGAAAACCCACTCAGAAAGTGAAAGCCATACTCCACTCGGGGAATACACATCTTGCAATTTAGTAATCCACTCACAGATACAGAGTACCAACTTTACTTATTTTGTTATCCAATTACACAAAGCAACAGTATGAAATTTAAAGGCTGGGGTTGGGTGTGCATATGCAAATGGTATGTATCTCATTACAAGACTCTTGTTGATCTTAGAGCCTTCACAGAAAAGGAGCAAGCTAATCGAAAATAACTATATCCCATTCTTGTGATAAGAAAAATTTGTTGTGTAATGGTGCCTGTATCCCTACAAAATGGATGACTTGAGAAAAGCTGCAGGTGAATTTTATTCTCTTATGAGGAATTGTTACATATCTTGTTGGTTCTAGCACTCAAAAGTTCTGAGTGTTCATTCCTATTCACTTTGTCTAGGGTAATTTGAATCATTCTAAAATAAGTTAAGTTTTGCAGATTTTTCTAAAAAAAAAAAAATCATAAATAACACAAAATACAGAAACTAAGTTTCTTGGTTTCTTGAAGAGGGCATTTCCCTCTGCACCTCCCATGTGGATAGCAATCCCACACACCCCACAGACCTATACCAACTCCATGATCACACATCACTGGGGAAGGTGAAAAAAACAACAACAAGATATATCAGTCTCATATAAAGAAGCAGACACTATGCACAATACAGTTCTATTTCTTTTTGCCCAATTACAATGAAACAAAATGCTCAAAAGCCTCCCACCAAAACTAAACTCAAATGAGTGTAGAACAGACCCTCATATTCTCTACAGAACTGCTGTATATCATAACAACTATTCCAGACTTGCTTCCAAACTTCATACATACGTTATTCTTGTACATTATGTTCAACAGAGTGTATTATTTTGTAAGGGTGCCACTGAAAAGGAGAATTACCATACTTGGTTAACTTATTTTACATAAATAAATGCATAAACGTACAGTAGCTAATCAGTATTACCACGAAAGAAAAACTCCACTGCACTTCTGGATAATAATTTAATCCACTCGAAGATACAAAGCACAATAACTTCTTCTCCACAATAATTTTCTCTAGCGCCTCGGCAAAACTTGCCTTTACAGAGTAAAAATTCCACAACACTGAATACTCACTTTAAATACATTTCAAAAGACACACCTCTACTAACAATCAAGTAATTACTCTCAATTAATTACCAATTAAGAATTTAAGAAGACAAACTACACACAGTAAAAAATGTGTTTAAAAAACATCTATGCAAAAAGAAAAATATACATTTTTCCTGAACTTATTCCAAACTTTTCCAAGAACAGTCATGGTTCAGTCCATTTGGACTTAAAGTATTAAATTTTAGTATAAGACATAGTTCCTTTCTCCTTAATATTTGTTTTACTTGCTGTTCACTACAATATGCCTCATTATTAACTTTATCCAATACTGTTGCTTTTAAATTATCAGGTTTACTATTATGATACTTATAAAAATGTACTGCCAAAGGGCTACTTTCTTTCTGATTTTTAATATCTCTGACATGTTCTTTTAACCTACAACACAACGTTCTTTTAGTTTCTCCAATGTAAAATTTGCCACAGGGGCATTCTATACCATAAATAACCTGTTCTGATTTACAATTAAAAGTTCCTTTAGTTTCAAAAACAATTCCATTCAAAGTTTTAAACTGTGGAACTATATACTTACATATGGTACACTTTCCACATTTGCTAGTACCTTGATGTTTCACCTGTTTGTACATTAACATCCTTGGTGTTTTAAATCGACTATGTACTATAAAATCCTGAACATTCCTTCCTCTATTATAAGAGAAACTAAGCCCATTATTATTCAAAAAATCTAATTCCTTTTTAAGAACATTCCAGCTGAACATTACTCGTGTCTTGATTTGTTCAGACAGTACAGAGTATGTTGAAACAAAATAAACTGTATCTTTTACTTCTTTCTTATTATAGTTACTACCCCTACTACCATTTTTACAATTGTTTTTGATTTTTTTGAGACTATACTTTAATTCACTCTCAGAATATCCTCTATTCTTAAATTTATTATAACTTGATAGATATTCTTTCTCCCTAATATTAGGGTTACTACATAGTCGCTTTACTCTATTAAATTCAGTGTAAGGAATAGATTTAATTACATGTGGTGGATGGTAACTAGTGCCATACAACACCGAGCCTGAACCCTGGAACTTCCTATGTATTTGATATTCTATCAATAAATTATTATGTCCTTTTAAGGTAATATCCAAATATTGTACCGTATTACCCATTTGTAATCCATCAAATTTTATATTCATGTTATTATTCTCAATCTCCATCAAAAACTGATGAATACTGTCTTTTCCTCCCCTGCATACAAACAACAAATCATCGATATAACGGAAATATCCATAGACATATTTTTTATAGAAGGAATTGGTATATATATATTTATTCTCAAATATACCCATAAAAATATTGGCATAACTGGGAGCAAAGGCAGCCCCCATTGCTGTACCTTGCCTTTGTCTATAGATATCTCCGCTGAACTCAAATATATTATTATTTAAGCACATTTGTAGCAATTCTAACACATAATCAGCAACAGCTGTATCACCTATACATTGCTTAACAGCCAACAACCCATCCTCATGATATACCAACTCCATGATCACACATCACTGGGGAAGGTGAAAAAAACAACAACAAGATATATCAGTCTCATATAAAGAAGCAGACACTATGCACAATACAGTTCTATTTCTTTTTGCCCAATTACAATGAAACAAAATGCTCAAAAGCCTCCCACCAAAACTAAACTCAAATGAGTGTAGAACAGACCCTCATATTCTCTACAGAACTGCTGTATATCATAACAACTATTCCAGACTTGCTTCCAAACTTCATACATACGTTATTCTTGTACATTATGTTCAACAGAGTGTATTATTTTGTAAGGGTGCCACTGAAAAGGAGAATTACCATACTTGGTTAACTTATTTTACATAAATAAATGCATAAACGTACAGTAGCTAATCCTTTGCAAGTTTGCTGAATGACTCAGGTTGAGAGAAAGTGAGCAGGGGAAGTAAATGATTCTGCACTGAAAGGGCTGTTCTCATTCTCTGGGGAGTAGAGGAGGGGTTGGGTCTTGACACTTGAATGCTACTTAACAGAGGTAAAGGATTAAAGTGCAGAAGACATGATGCAATGTTGTAAACACCTTACAGATTTATATAGTGTGCCCATGTATTGTGCTGGTGAGAAATAACTGCGAAAGGATTGAGACTATGCTTTGTAACCTACATTGATCTAAGACTAGCTAAATCAAGCCTGTCTCCCCTTCTGAAGTCTGGGGGTGACTTATCCTGACCTGGTGATACCCTAGCGTGGCACGTTACTGAATACAAGATGCAAGGCATCCCAATACAGCCTTATGCTTATGCTTTTTCAGTGAAGTAGGAAAAAAAAGATTCTTCTGCATGACGTCTTCATATCTTTACAAAGCTTCCCTCCTTCTTGAGGAAAGCAGCAGGCTAATTGTACATTAATCAACACCCTAACTGCCTCTGGAAAATGCTGTGATATGTGAGAGGTCAGAGTGTAACTGGAAATACAGCTACTGTCTGCATCTGTTCTTGTTGACAAAACAGAAACAAGTATCCTTGAAGTTCAGTGTTAACTCTGACATTTGGAATGTTGTCAACACAGTGTGATTAGAGATGCTATACAAAATACAAAACTTTGATTTCTGTAATTGGGTATTACGGCAGTTGAGGTCTAAAACTAGTTTTCGTTTGTCTCAGGTCAAGACCCTAAACAAAACCTTTTTTCTGTGAAATTTGACAAGGCAATTTATTTTCATTTAAGTGTCTTAGATGCTGGAGAACCCTGTCTTTAGAAGAGTCAATACGTAGTCCAGTATATTCTTGCTGTAATCTGACATAGTCATGGGAAATATTATGAATTATGGGCAAGGTGTTTGTCTGCTGTGTGTAACATACTAATGGATGAAATAATGTAATACAAGCTTACAGGCCCTGTCTCCCTCACCAGGCTATATTTCTCTAATCCCGATAGCCTAGTACCTACCTATGAACCTATAAGAAATTCACCCTGGGGATCACTTCTGTGGCTCTGCTCGACAGGGGCACAGTAAAATAACTTTCTTGGGTGACGAAAGCAAGGGAACCTTGTTGGCTAGGCTTACATAGGCCTTAGGGCCGATAGCCTAGTACCTACCTATGAACCTATGAATCAGTCTCTCATCTTCAAACACCTACACTCATGCTTACTTTAGACTAACAGTATGCATCCACATTGTTTTAATAATCTAATATTCTCTCCGTTCCATACTGTGGCCTTCTACCTCCTGCCCTTTCCTCCTTTCATTCTCTCTCTGATTTTTTCCCCAGTCTTCTACTTTTCTCTTCCCATAGTAATGCTTTGCTGAACTATGTATGTGGATTTATTTATTTATAATAAATTTCCTGGTAATTGTTACTGATTTTCCAGTATAGATATTTCCATAAACCCTTTATTCAAAGCATTTTATTTTAATTATATGTATCACTTGCCTTTTTTCAAAAAATTTATATTTTACTTGAATGTATTACTTGCTGTCATTATTATTATTAGCTTGTGTCACTTTAGGGCAATTGTTCCTATCTGGAGGGATAAACTTTATTTCATAGGTTCATAGATAGGTACTAGACTATCGGCCCTAAGACCAATGTAAGCCTAGCCAACAAGGTTCCCTGGCTTTCACCACCCATGGATGCTATTTACCTGGGTCCTGTCTAGCAGAGCCACCAAAGTGATTCCTAGGGTGAATTTCCTATTACCCATCCACTCATCAAGATTTTTCTCGAAGAGTGTTAGTGAAGAACTCTGTTTGACATAGATAGCCAGCTTGTTCCAAAGTATGGGAAGTCTCTGGGACAGGAATCAATCCCTCCAGCATGTTCTGTTAATTGTGGTGATGAGGTTTAGTTCTCTAGAGCATGTGACCCTGAGGGATTGGGATTTCTTTAGATGTATCATGTCCAACAGCTCTGGATTTGACATAGCTTTGCATGTTAGACAGCGATCACCTCGGAGCAGGTGATATGCTACGGAGTAAAGCCAGAATTGTTTGAGGCGGTCAGCATAGGGTAACTGTTTGAGTCCCATAATCCTCTTTGTGAGTTATTTTTGTGGCTTTTCCAGCTGTTGCAGATGCCTTTTGAGGTACATTCCAAATGGGGCATTGTACTCTATAATGGGTCTGATGAGAGCTGAGTAGAGGGGGACAATGACCGCTTTTTTCCTGGATGAGAACCCTTTCATGATGAGGTGTGCCACGTAGAAGGATTTCCTGACTACTGTGGCAATGTGATTATCAAAGAAGAGGCTGCTGTCCACTAGAGTCTCAAGGTCTCTTATCATGCCTTCAACATTAAGTGGGCTGCCGCCTATGTGGTAGTTTGTGGGTACAGGGTTTTTGCCAAAGGGGATGACAATGCATTTTATTTCATTGAGTTTAAGGCCATGGCTCTGACACCAGGCATCAGTCTCAGTGAGGCCCTTTTGCAGGATGTCCACATCATTTGGAGACTCAGCTATGGCACCCAACTTGCAAATTTTGCCAGTCTGAGGCCCTCTGTGTTAGCCTGTACTTCAGAGAAGTAGATCCCAAATAGGAGGGGACCCAAGACTGAACCCTGTGGTACTCCACTTGTCACAGGTTTGGAGTCAGATTTGGGGTCCGCAATTTTTACAGTGTAGGTTCTGTCAGTGAGCCAGTTGGTGACCTATCTTGTGATGTATGGATTTATATCCAAATTGGTGAGTTTACCAAAATAGGGGATGGTGTCGAAAGCCTTGGTGAGGTCGAGATAGGCTGTGTGGACTGCCTTACCCTCATCCACGGCTTTGGTGACTGCTTCAAAGAGGTCGGTCAGGTTCAGGAGACATGATCTGCCCTTCATAAATCTGAACTGGGTGGGGTCCAGAGTTTGGAGGTTACCAATATCCTTGTATATGAGTTCCATGATGATACGTTCCATGGTCTTGCAGACCAGGCTCGTCAGGCTAACAGGGTGATAGTTCCCGGGGTCCGTGGTGGCTCTCCCTTTGTGGAGTGGTACAACTGTTGCCGTGCACCATTCAGTGGGTACAAAGCCTGTCGAGGGGCTATGATTGAACATGGTGCTTAGGTGGGGGTCTAGTTCATTATGAAGTTCATGTAGAATGCAGTCAGGGATATTGTCCGGTCCCATGGATGCTGTGTTCTTGGCTTACGATAACGCAGTTTTCACCTGTTCAGTTGTGGTTGCAGGGGCACTACATTCTTCTGGTATGGATATTGGCCCCTTAGGTGGTGGTGGGGGTAAAGTTGGCACTGAACCTATCAGGCAGGATGTTGGTGATATCAGTTGGTTCTGTGAACTTTGTGCCATTGTGCTGTAGCTCAGTGCAGATCTGGGTGTTGCCATTGAGATTCTTGACATAGCTGTAGAAAGCTTTGTGATTGTCCTTTGAGTCAGTGGAAATCTTGTTTTCATAGTTTGCTTTGGGGGATTTTATAAAGGATCTCAGCTTCTTGCTGAGGCTGACCAGGGAGCTCTTCCACTCGTGGGATTTTACTCTCTTATACAACAGTTTCTTGCTTCAGTTGTAGAATTTGTTTATGTCAGGGGGCCACCAGATTGGTTTCCTTTTTTAGAGGACTACATCTTGGTTCTATTAGGGATAGCACGATCCATGCATCCGTGTAGGTGCTTATAGAGTGCGTTTGTATAAGATCTGGCAGTGGTAACTGTATTGTCCATCTACATGTGTGTCACGAAGTTGGCCACTTCTGCCTTAAGAAGCATGAGACTGGCTTTGTAGAAGTTTTTTACAGTGGTTTCCTTAGTGGGGCATGGGGGTGGGATGTGGATATCTAGGGTGATTAGTTTATAGTCAGATTTGACCAACGAGGAGTTGACTTCAGGTGTGGAGCACCTATCACTCATGTTGGTAATTACTAGGTCTAGGATATTATTGCCCCTGGTAGGGGTGTGGACAAGTTGATCCAGGGCATTGGAGTTTATGAATTCTAGGAAGCACTGAGGGAAGGAGTTGGTACTAGAGTAGTTTTCCCAGTTAATGGTGGGGTAGTTGAAATCGCCCAGTATTAAGGTGTTTGGTTGGACCCTGATATTCTCTATTATATCAAGGAAAGAGGAGTGGGAATCCTGGGGCATGGTGGGGGATCTGTATCAAGCTACAATATGGATTGCAGTTTTGCCCAGAGTTAGTTGTATTTGGATAATTTCAGATGAATCATGTTGGGCAGTTAGCCTGGAGGTGTGGTTGTCCTTAATGAAGATGGACACACCTCCGCCCTTGGTGTTCTGGTCCTGGTTTGATGGCCAAAAGGTATGTTTTGAGTTATATCCTGGTAATGCAGGGGTGCTCTCTGGAGACATGAACCAGGTTTCAGTCACTGCATAAATATCGATATTCTCCCTTTTAAGGAATGCCTCAAGTGAGTGCATTTTGAGGTTTAGACTTCTAGCGTTGAGTAGCATTACCCTCAGTTTTTGCTTGCCTGTATCAGTTATGGTGGTGGTTTTGTTTTTTGAGCTTTACCTAAAAACAGCACTAGAGGGGTGGCAAGAGCCTTAACCAGTATCCGGAATCTCAGGGGCGACAGGTGCAGGCCATCTCTGGCAAAGCATCGTGGCCTGTCGACCATGTCATCCCAGGCAGACAAATACTGGATCCCCTTTGAATAACACCAGAAGCTTAGCAAATTGCTGAAGTCAATCATTTTGTCCCTGTATTGTGGTATAATTCTAGGAAAAGGTAGGATGCTACTCAGGGTTAGGGTCATACCTGCCTTGGTTACAAGATCAGAGAGCTCCTCCATATCTCTTTTCATGTAATCCAGGGAGGTACGTCTCGGGTCGTTCACACCAACATGGACAATGACTGAGTCATATTTGTATTTGGACAATGACTGAGTCATATTTATACTTGTAATATGAGGAGGAAATGAATTATTTTGCATGACTACTGTGAGATAAGTTGGACCAATTAATACTGGAATAGTTAGTCTCCAAAAAACAAAACATTTTTCATGTCCTGAGTATTGTCCAGTTTTCATATGTATTCTTGGTGCTTATTTGGATTCATGCTAGGACTACAATAGCATAAAATGACTGTTAAGAAAGTTCTTGACAAAAAAAAATGTATTTCACCAACTATGAATTCAATCATTGCCTCAGTTTTAAAATATTGATATAATAGCGTTATGGAGCTATAATGTTACTCGTCCTCCCGGGCGGCCACGATGGTGCAGCAGTTAGCGTTGTTGCCTCACAGAAAGAGGTTCTCCGGTTCAATTCTCGGCTGGGGTACCTTCTGTGCAGAGTCTGCATGTCCTCCCTGTGGTTGCATGGGTTTCCTCCAGGTGCTCCAGTTTCCTCCCACATCTCAAAGACATGCAGTAGGTGGACTGGACACTCTAAATTGGCCCTAGGTGTGAATGTGTGCGTGCCTTCTGTGGAAGGTTGGGCGCCGGGCTGGCAACTCAACACCGTAAAATTCCACTGCCAATCATGAGCGGATAGATGATCCGGTTGTGGCGATCCCTAACTGGGAAAAGCCGAAAGAAGAAGAAGAATGTCACTCGTCCTCCTATAGCTTGTTACCCAAGATATTTATATCCTGAATATCTAATAAAACTTATATATTTTGACTTCCGTGATTCAACTATTTTATAATTTTCTAGACCTGTTATACTTTTAAGTTGCTGGTACTTGTTACTTAAATTTTTGTGCATTATAGAAATAACAAGTTCAAGCTTTACTAGCTCTTCTGTTCATATTGAATACTGATACCTTAAATATTTAGATAGTTTTCCAGAAATGAATACTACCCCATAGTGACTTAAATATTTAAGCAATAACCCACGTCTGGGTGTGGGTAATGCTGGATTTTCCCACGTTTTTTGTGCTTTGGTCACAAGGGCAAAGCCCGAGTGAACAAGCAAAGACAACCGTGGGTAAATCCAGCATTGCCCACACCCAGATGTGGGTTATTGCTATTATACAATGACATTATTTAAGAAAAAGAATACTTACTTTTCTTAAATAATGTCATTGCATAATGGTGCCATGCTGTCCTTCCACTGCTGGACATTTCCTTGAGCCTTATCTGATGTACTGCACATGCGTTTGGGACTTGTGTTCCCATGCATACCCAGTACATCAGTGCTCGTGAAAGTAAGGAACGGAGAAAAGAAGATCTCCATCGCTCCATTTTTCTCTTCATCTTCTTTTTTTCTTTTTTTTTTTTTTAAAGTTTCGGGCAGTTTAGGGGTAGGAGAGAGACAGCATGGAAGAAATACAAGGGAAATCAGGTACGTGTCTTTAGTTTTAAATAACATACCTGATTTCCCTAATATTTTCTCCATGCTGCCTCTCATATGTCCGGGGTCCGGACTACAGATTTTATTTTTATTTTTTAAAAAACAAAAATAAAACTTACAGAATATACCAGCGGAAAAAAGTCTGGGCAACCGGACCTTTTTCTGTTGGTATATTCTCGGATTTTACTGGTACGCTGGTTAAGCTGGCCAATCAGCGTGTTTGTTTTAGAATATTAATGGCCAGTCATTCTATAATTGTCATTAGAGCACATACGATTATCCAAAGTATGCTCTTCCCAATATGTAGTAACTTTAATGTTAAATATAGTGCAAAACTGCCTCAGGCAGACATTATATTTGTAAGCTTTAGTGTAAAGGTAACTGTCCCACAGGAAGGAGAAGGATTACCCGCTGAGGACCATATGTATAAATGCATTCTCCAAAGTCTCTATGACTTGCAGTATACAGATTTTTGTGTAGTTAACAAGGGTATTGCACAAGCCATTTTTTCCTCCATAAATAATTAACCTCCTTGTATTTATGTCTAATCTGTTGATCAGGTTAGTAATGTCAAGCAGTTTCTAACCAGGCAGTGCAGAGACTGTGACCTTATTTTTTGGTCAGATTACATGAGCTCCTTACAGTTGGTTTGAGCATGGAATCTCAAAAAATGTAACTTTGTTATTATTCTAAATATCTGTTTGAATTGCTTTGTCTAATATCTCCTGGTTTCCATTACTATCTCTAATGCATTTTGTTGGAGAACCTAAGCTTGATAAGATACTAATCACTTGACAATTACCATGCCCTGCCCCAAGTGCTCGCCTTTTCAGGTTTTATTTTTTCTTTATAATTTGCCACTCATCACCCTCAGTTGTACTGCTTCTTTGTCTTTTTTCCTGCTATTTGGCTGTTGAAGTTTAACTATATTGTTACGTAGCCATTAACGTTATCAACAGGTGTACATAAGATCTGAATGTTATATCTAGAAATTCATTATTAATGATGTAATTTTCATCCATGTTAAATATATTCTTTGGGTGAATTTGTCAGTACTGGTCGTGTGATTTTCTGATTGCTGAACAAGGCTCTCTGTCAGATCTTGATTGCCTAAGTATTCTGTCCTTTTAAGCTGCACGTTTATTAATGTACCATTATTTATTATAAGAGTCTGAGAAACATCGCTTTCACTTTTGTGTAATACTGGCTACCATTAGTGAGGTGTCAGTCATGAGTGTGCTTATTAACTTATATACTAGTTTCCTTAGTCTTTTACAGACTTTTCCCCTTTTTTATTCCGTAGATTTAGAAACTGGTTCCAATTTACTTTTCATCTTTTTCAGAATTTTACTAATTATATCTACTGGTTTATTACCATCAGAACCTAGCATAAAAACTTAATTTCTAACATGCTCCAGTTTTAATTCCCATCCCATTACTGCAGGATCCACTAAACTGATAATTAACCCTTTTACTTTCTAGTATGATGGCAAGTTTCTTTAGTTTTGCATTGTTAATTCAGGACATAAATGAGTGTGAGTTTTTTATATAAACACCACAACTATTATATTCTATGAAATAATTATTTTAACAGATCTTCAAGTTTATGTGAGTTTTAGAAAATCCATATTACTTTTTTGAATAAAATCTGACAATGTATGAAATACTGTTCAACATAGCCAATAAATGTAAGCAATACCAGCCACAGACTACTGCAGAACTTACCTTAATACTATATTCTCTGACAAAATAGAGAAATGCAAAATTGGGTCTACTTCAAAACATTGAAATTTCATAACATTGAAATTCAAAACAGAGACCAAAACATTGAAATCCCAAAACACTGAAAGCCCAAAACAATGAAAACTCAGAACATTGAAAGTGTGCTTCATAACATTGAAAACTACAATGCACATGTAAATAACATCTCCTTCATCTATAACAACACTTAACTAACAAACACACTTTCTTCTATGTTTGAGATGGGAGGCAACCCTCCCTGCACCCTCCCATGTGGGGGGGGGGGGGTCTGCCTCCCACCCCACCCCCCCTGTAAATTAAATATACCAACTCCAAGATCGCACTACAGTGAAATAAAAGTTAATTTCCTAACTAATTTCCTAACCTCACTACTTTACCCCAGAAAGGGGGTGTAGGGGGGCTTGCCCCCCTGCAAAAACGTAGTAGAAAGTGTTTGTTAGTTAGGTGGAGGGGATCTTATTTACATGCGCAATGTAGTTTTCAATGTTATGAAGCTAAGTTTCAATGTTCTGAAGTTTCATTGTTTTGGGTTTTCAGTGTTTTAAATTTTCAATGTTATGGTCTCAATGTTATGACTTTCAACGTTATGAGATTTCAATGTTTTGAAGTAGAACCACAAATTTCATACACTTACATAAACCTTGAAGTAAATATAATCCTAAATCAAAACTATAATCCAGTGCAAAGTAAATATCCACCTATTAACTTGTGTGAAGACTAAACAGTAATCTTAAAATTTCACACAAACAGATGCAACAGTCTCAATGAAACACAGAGACATCGATAAAAATATGTGTGGCAAGAACAAATCACTTAACCCATTGGCTTGCTGAAAAAGAATATCATTATACAATTAACAAATACTTAGAATGTTCACTGCAGTAATATAGTGACTTTACAAGAATAATGTGATATGTACAGTTAAACCAAATTTTAATTGCACTCACAATATAGGAGGTGCAGAAGATAATCTAGAGAGATAGATTAGATAAGAATAAACACAACTGATATTTTAAACCTGAGATACAATCAAACTCAATGAGGGCCATGGTGGTGCAGCAGTTAACATTGTCACCTCACAGCAAGAGGCTCTCTGGTTCGATTCTTGGCAGGAGCGCCTTCTGTGTGGAGTCTGCATGTCCTCCCTGTGGTCGAGTGAGATAGGTGCGTGCGTGAATGGGTGTGCCTTCTTTGAAGGCTGGCCATCGGGCTGGCACCTCGGCACCGATATAAAATCCACTGCCAGTCATTATCAGACCAGATTTCCACTGTGGTGACCCCTAACCGGGAAAAGCCGAAAGACATTAGTTTAGATACAATCAAACTCAATAGTCTTAGCTCAATACCATACATACACAATAAAACAGGCAATAATCATGTAATCATATCTCCCTTGTTTGCTAATAAGAAATTACAATAAATTGCTCTCAGGTGCTTATAATATACATGTCAGCATCCTAATTATAATTACTAAGTAGTGTTGGTAGTGTAGCATTGTCCATATTCAGGCTTGTGTTTTGGGCTTAGTTGTTTGTTAGTAGAGGCTGTGTGTCTGAGCATATGTCCCAGGCCATCATAGCTTAGCCAAAGCCAGTATAGCATTTCAGTGAGAGAGAATTGTTTCTGGTCATTGGCTGACTGGGGTTGCCTGGACTACGCCTTGGAGTAAGCACCTCATTGGTTCTTTCAAGCTTTTTTTAAAGTTGTTTCAAATTTCAACTTTGTTACTTAAGAAGTTAACTTGAGACTGTTTCTGCCATTTCACACTGAGCTAATCGGAGGAAGTCGGAGGAAGGGCTCTGAGCTAACTAATCTGTGATATATAACATTAAGTATCCTGTTTTTTTGTTTATTTTTGAGTTATTTATAGCACTTTGATTTTATTCACTGTATGTGAGGTATTAAGTAGAATTTTCTGCAGTTGTTAAGCATCTGTTTGGGTTTGTTTGTTCTGATGTTTGTTTCCCACCATACTTGGTGGCTTTGCAGTTGCCCACCCCTACTGTAAATTTGATCTGGGTCACTCCTCCCAGTCTAGTGTCATTACCTCATTCTACCTGTTCCAGGGAGAACATTTGAGAAGGCCAACCCAGTTAGCTTCTGCTCCTCCTTTCCACTTTCCACTTTACAAAAAAAAAAAATTTCTAAGCTTGTTTCCTGCCTTTCCTATAAGTCGCCTAGTCCAGATACAGATTTGCTGTATCCAAGACTGTTTGTAAGCTTCTGAGCCCCCAAGCCTTTCTGTGTTGGAGGGAAGCCTTCTAGCTTAATTTTGTTTCTTAGAACTAGCCAGTTTTCTAGTTTCAGCACTCTAATCTGTTTCTTTGAGCTCAGCACTTGTTCAGAACTCATTGTAAGCACTGAATAAACTACAAATTACTACAGCACTCAACTTTCCTCACTTGTCTAGAGGAAAACAGTTTTTAGTACTTAATAAATAAACATCTATCCAGGCATGTCTAAGGGTCAGCTCCCGGTGTTTTCTCCTGTCTACCTGATGAATCTGGGCATCTTGGGGCAATGCAGCAATTGCTTCATGTACATAGACAACCCTCTCCTCCTACCACCCAACACTACAACCTGTGAGAGATGCACTTATATAACAAAACTGGAAGCAAAGCTCTCTTCATCCAAGACTGGACTAGACAGTCAAGAGGAGAAGTTAAACACTTGCACCACACCACACTAATCACATAGTTCCTCAAAACCTACACCACCAAAACACATACATAGAAACACAAAACACACACCTACATTTGCAGGGGCTCTCAAAATAAATCTACCCAAGCAACAGGGACTTTCAAAGCAGAAATGCAAGCAACCTCCACCCCCCCCCCAACACAACCCAAATGACACATAGCCCACAAACTCAGTGTGCCACTCAACCACAGCCCATAAGGCATAACAACGTACCCAACACTCTAGTCATAGGTGACTCTATAGTCAGGCACACTGATGTTCCACTCACCAGGCTAAACAAGAAGAAAGTTACTGTCAGCTGCCTGTCAGGTTCCAGGATCCACCACATAATGCATGCACGCAGGTCACTCCACAGCAAGTACAAATATGACTCTGTCATTGTCCATGTTGGTGTGAATGACCTGAGACGTACCTCCCTGGACTACATGAAAACAGACATGGAGGAGCTTTCTGATCTTGTAGCCCAGGCAGGTATGACCCTAGCCCTGAGCAGCATCCTGCCATCACCCAGAGTGATACCACAGTACAAGGACAAAATGATTGACTTCAACAATTGGCTAAGCTTCTGGTGTCATTGTAAGGGGATCCAGTATGTGTCTGCCTGGGATGACATGACTGACAAACCACGATGCTTTGCCAGAGATGGCCTGCACCTGTCACCCTTGGGATTCCAGATACTGGCTAAGGCTCTTGCCACCCCTATAGTGCCTTTTTTAGGCAATATTCAAATGACAAATTCACCACCATAACAGGTACAAGCAAGCAAATTCTGAGGGTAATGCTACCTAATGCTAGAAGTCTAAAGCTCAAAATGCACTCACTCAAGGCACTCCTTAAAATGGAGAACATCGGCATCTGTGCAGTGACACAGACCTGGTTCAAGGCTCCAGAGAGCTCCCCTGCATTACCAGGCTATAATTCATACCACACCTTTCGGCCACCTAATCTGGACCGAAGCACTAAAGGCAGAGGCGTGACCATATTCTTTAAGGATATCCACACCTCCAGGCTAGTTGCTCAGCATAATGCATCTTAGATTATCCAAGTGCAACTAACTCTGGGCAAGACCGCAATGCAAATTATAGCTTGCTACAGATCCCCCACCATGCCCCAGGATTCTCACTCCTCATTTCTTGATACACTGGAAAATATTAGGGTACAACCTAACACCCCAATAATGGGCAATTTCAACTACCCAACCATTATCTGGGAAAACTACTCATGTACCAACTCTTGTGCTCAACGTTTTCTAAAATCCATAAATTCCAATGCATTGGATCAACTTATCCACACCCCCACCAGGGGCAGCAATATCCTAGACCTGGTCATTACCAACATGGGCAACTGATGTTCCACACCAGAGGTCAATTCCTCATTGGTCAGATATGACCACAAGCAAATCACCCGAGATATCCACATCCCACCCCCACCCCCATTAGGGAAACCACCGTAAAAGATTTCTCTAAAGCCAACTTCATGCTTCTTAAGACAGATGTGGCAAACTTCATGACACCCATGCTGATGGACAATAGAGATACGACTGCTGAATCCTATACAATTGCACTTTATAAGCACTTACACGTGTGCATGGATCATGCAATCCCTAACAGAAACAAGACGCTATCCTCCAAAAAAAAGGAAGCCAATCTGGTGGTCCCCTGCTATAAACAAACTCTACAACAGAAGAAAGAAACTGTTGCAAAAAAAGAGTAAAATCCCATGATTGGAGGAACTCCATGGTCAGCCTCAATAAGAAGATGAGATCCCTCATAAAATCCTCCAAAGCTATTTATGAAAACAAAATCGCCACTGATTCTAAAGTCAACCCCAAAGCATTCTATAGCTATGTCAAGAATCTCAATGGCAACACTCAGATCTGCTCTGAGTTACAGCACAATGGCACTAAATATACAGAACCAACTGATATTGCCAACATCCTAGCAGATAGGTTCAGTGCTAACTTTATCCTTCTCTCATCCCCTAAAGGGCCCATCTCTATACCGGAAGAATGCAAAGTACCTGTAATCACAGGTGCACTGGTAAAAAACACACTCTCCAAAGCCAAGAACACAGCATCCATGGGACCTGACAACATTCCAGGCTGCGTTCTACATGAACTACAGAATGAACTGGCACCCCAACTAAGTACCATGTTCAATCATAGCCTCATCTCAGGCTTTGTGCCCACTGAATGGTGCACAGCAACGGTTATCCCAGTCCACAAATGGGGAGCCACCATGGACCCCGGGAACTACCACCCCATTAGCCTGACGAGCCTGGTCTGCAAGGCTATGGAGCAATGGTAATCTCCAAACTCTGGACCCTATCCAGTTCGGGTTTGTAAAAGATCATGTCTCCTAAACCTGATAGGCTTCTTTGAAGCGCTCACAAAAGCCGTAGATGAGGATAAGGTAGTACACACAGCCTAGCTAGATCTCGCCAAGGCTTTCAACACCATCCCCCACTCTGGAATTATAGACAAACTCACTAAACTAGGTATAAATCCCTATGTCACAAGATGGGTTGCCAACTGGCTCACAGACAGAACCCACGCTGTGAAAGTAGCAGACACTAAATCCAACTTCAGACCACTGAAAAGTGGTGTACCACAGGGTTCAGTCCTAGGTCCTGTCCTGTTTGGTATCTACTTCTCTGAAGTACAGGCTAACACAGAAGGTCTTTGGCTAACAAAGTTTGCAGATGACCGCAAACTAGGAGCCATAATCAAAACTCCTAACGATGTGGACATCCTACAAAAGGGCCTCTCTGAGACAGATGCCTGGTGTCAAAGCCATGGTCTCAAGCTCAATGCCAAAAGGTGCATTGTCATCCCTTTTGGTAAAAACTCTGTACCCATGAACTACCACATAGGCGGTAGTCTACTGAACACCGAAAGTGTGATAAGAGACCTTGGGACACAGGTGGACAGTAGTCTCTCCTTTGATAATCACATTGCCACAGTAGTCAGGAAATCCTTCTACGTGGCACACCTCATCACAAAAGGTTTTTCATCCAGGAAAAAAGAGGTCATTGTTCCCCTCTACTCATCACTCATTAGATCCATTATAGAGTACAACGCCCCTTTTAGTATGTACCTCACAAGACATCTACAACAACTGAAAAGGCCACAGAAATACCTCACAAAGAGGATTACCGGCCTCAAACAGATGCCCTACGCAGATTGTCTCAAAACACTCCAGCTTTACTCTGTCACATATCACCTGCTCAGAGGCGATCTGTGCCTAACATATAAAGCTATGTCAAACCCAGAGCTGTTGGACATGCTCCACATAAAGAAATCCCAATTTATCTATGCTACATGCTCTAGGGACCTAAACCTTGTCACCACAATAAACAGAACATGCTGGAGGGATAGATTCCTGTCCCAGAGACTTCCCATACTCTGGAACAAACTACCTATCTATATCAAACAAAGCTCCTCATTAGCACTCTTCAAGAGAAATCTTGATGATTGGATGGGAGATTGGAAATTCATGACAGGGATCACTTCTGTGGCTCTGTTTGACAGGGGCACAGGAAAATAATTTTCTTGGGTGGCAAAAGCCAGGGTACCATTTGGCTAGGCTTATATAGGGCCTAGGGCCAATAGCCTAGTACCTACCTATGAACCTATGAACAAGTATCAATGTAGCTGATGCAGTATTTACACTTAGGTCAATTAATTATAATACTTTCCCCATAATATTTGGTATACCCAAGATTCATAAGAATATGGCAGATCCCCCATTCAGACACATTGTTAGTGCTGATGGTTCTAAGACCCATTCTCTTGCTAAATTTGTGGATAATAAGATTAAGAAACTGTGGATAAATAGGGAACAAATACTTAAAGACTCCTGGGACCTACTAAATACTATTGGCAATTTTAACAACATAGATAATTTAACCTTCGTCACTATAGATGTTATTGATTTGTTCTCCTCTATCCCCTACAAGGAAGGAACTAATATGTTTGAAGAAATTATTTATGAGGATAAGAATTTATCCAACAATGATAAACTTCTTAGTGTATGGTTAATGGATTTGGTCCTACAGAACAATTTTTTATATTTTAACGGAGAATTTTTCAAACAAATCCGAGGAGTAGCTATGGGGGCAGCATGTGCCCCCTCCTACGCTAATTTAGTACTAGCTCATTGGGAGGAAAAATATATATTGAAAAGTGAATTTAATTCCTCATGGGCTATGTACCGTAGGTTTCTGGATGACATAGTCATTTTTTGGACTGGAGATGAGGCCACATTAAAAGCTTTTCTAGAGTACCTTGAATGTTCCAGTAGCTTTTTGAAATTCACTTATCACATCTCCCCTGATGTTCTACAATATTTGGATGTAGAAGTTTATAAAAAAGGAAATGGACTAGAATCTAAAATCTATAGAAAGCCAACACATTGTAATTCCTATTTACATTTTGACAGTTCACACCCCCTTCATGTCAAAAGGAATATTGTAAAAGGACAGTTTGTAAGGGGAAGTAGAATGACCAGTGATGATGAAGCATTTCTTATAGAATGTGACCTGCTGGAAAACATGTTTAGAAACAGAGGGTACCCAGATGATTTTCTTCATGATATTAGACAAGAAGTAGTTAATGGTAGAAACAATAGATTTCTACCAATAGTGAAAGGGGGTAGTATTAAGAACAAAGCAGAAAGTGGAATTAATAATGGTAGTGACCAGGGAAAGTTTGAGCTAGCCCTTACCCTAGAATTTAATAGTATTAATAATAGAATAAGAACTATATTCAACAAAGAATGGAATAGATTTATTGAAATAATGGACCTAGATAAAGAGAATATATATTCAACCAAGACTGTGTATAGGAATTCCAAAAGTATTAGGAACATACTTGAAAATAAAAAAAGTGTAAATTGTCAAGATAGAAGAAGAAAGGGGACATACAAATGTGGTAGGTGTTCCCAGTGCGTAGCCATTTCCAACAGCAATGTCATTAATATAAAAAGTAGAAATAGGTTAATAGTGAATGACAAGTACCATTATAATTGTGATTCGATGGGAATAGTTTATTTTGTTTCTTGTAAGTGTTGTCAGTCCTTTTACGTAGGAAAAACTGAAAGGAAATTGAGAAGGAGAATTTTTGAACATTTAAATGACATTAAAAACTGTAAGGAAAGTAACGCACTGTATAAACACAGTTTAGTATGTAAAGAAGCTAATTTTATATTTTCAGTGATTGAGCACACTGAGAGGGACATTAGGGGAGGACCCTGGGAAGAAAAATTGGAATATAGAGAACTCTGGTGGCAGATGACCTTAGAATCATATAATACACCAGGATTAAATGAACACACACCTCTATTAAAGCTGAGAGCAGCTAAATTGTAATAAAATACATAAACAAAATCCCCTATTCTTTAAATCTATACATTAATCCATAAAGGTGGTTTTCCCTTGTATGTATATGTATTGAATTTTAATACTTAATTAACAAAATGTATTTTATTTTGGCACTATATGTTCATCACTACACAAATTTTTAAGTGAGTAGAGCTGCAGTATCCTTAAATGACCACTTGATGGCAACATAAATCATTGGTTTTAGGGTTTTTAACAGCTTTTCTAAAATGAGAAACTTTAAATAATTTTAACAAACTGTTATTGCTGCTATAAGTTATAAGAAATGTATTTTTAAATATAATAGACTGGTAAACATTGGGCTTTATAAATAGTGGGAAGTAATTATGTCATTTTGACCTTTTAAAGTGTACTCAATGGTTCAATGATATTTTTTTTTAAATGACCACTGTTCTTTTAAAATTTAAGTGATTGAGATTTAATTTATTAATTAAATTGAATTAATAGGAAAGGTATATAAACACTTGTTGAATTGTAACATCATTATCTGATGAAGTGCAGTGTGGAATACGAAAACGCAGTATTTGGAATAGCGTTAATGCAGTTTTGTTTTTGGTGCTTTTTGCGTGTTTTGCCTTCAGCGTGTGGAGTGTCATTAAAATCCTTGGATATATCAATTTTTGGCCTGGTTTTCTCCATATCTTGAGGAGTTATCAATTAATTATAATACTTTCACAGCATAATGAAACCATAAATTACATTTCTAGATTGCCAAATTGGCAAGACCACAGGCTCAAATGATTAAACAATCTCTTTTGTAAATTTTTGTAATTTTTGTAAATTTTTGTAATTTTTGTATGCACCTAATTTTGTCTGTATTGGAGCTTTTCTCCCCAGGACTCCATTGAAAACGGGTTCTTTTGGCCCAATGGACTATCCTGGTAAACCAACTGCAAATAAATAAATAAATAAATAAATAAATAACACCAGTCAATAAAAATAGAGAAAATGTTTGTTAGCAAATTTGAGCTTTCATTGTTGTGATGTTTTGTATCACTAAATGACTCATTACCATTCTTGGGGCGATTACATTAACTGAAAAACACACCCTAAACTTTGGTAGCAGAAATGTTTTAATTAGTTAATGTTAAGAACCTTGTGTTATAATATAATACAGATGTTCATTGTTTTCACAGGTTAAATGACATTTAAGTACTTTGAGACAGTTACCAGTGGTTGATATCCTAGAAAAACTACCCTTGTATAAATGCAGTGCTTGCTGATCGTAATAAATATCCAAATACCACATGACATCAATCTAATGTTCTCCCAGTAACAAAGTATAATACAGATATAAATATATACGTATATGTATAAAACTTAAGGTATTATACTTCCTTGTATGGTACCTGTATATGCCAATTCCCGCTAACCCATGAGTGCCTTGACTCCCTTGTACAAACTGAGAAGACATGGATTAACAATACCATCAATGGCTTAATGAAATGTTATTAAACATGCAGCATATTTAAACTAGCATCATTAATTACTTAACCAGACCTATTTTTTCCACACAGTAGTATTCAGATACCCACTAATCTCCCATTGCAGGTAGCATACTTGTTAGTCTTTACCGGAACTGCAGTTTAAATACTTGTGTATGATTGCTATTAGTCTCTGCAGAGAGCTAGCTATTCATAGCACATGTAATGGTGGCTGCTGCAAAGTAGTAGCAAGAACAAGAAGGCAAGTGCAGCCAAACTTGCTGTCTACACTGCATCCCTACCTCTTACTTGGCAGCAAATAGCAGTACTGTTAGGCCAAGCCAGCCACTCAGATGCACATGAAGGTTGGATCTTTGCTGCACTTTTTTTTTCCAAAAGCTAAGCAGCAGGACACAGATGTGAATTGCCTAAAAGTAGGGGATGCGCAGCCTCTCCATCCTGTCCTACAGTTCTGGTGCCCTTGAAAGAGTATCATGAATACCAACCTGTAATTAAATTAAAAGTGTAAAAGTTAACATTTGTGACTTAAGGAATTTGGCAGTAAAACAACACAACTGCAAGGACATGATTATTCAGATAAAGGTTAAACATCTGTTTTATGCCAAGGAAGAGACTGAATTCCAACTACAATAAGAACATTTTGGACGTTCCACTTAGTGTCTGATGAGTAACTTTTTGCATACTGAACAGTAAATGCACTTGTGAAATCCTTTTATAGTTGACAAACACTGCAAACAAGACTTTCTTAATCAAAAAAGTTTACATATATCCATTAGTACAAGGAGTCTTCATTGGAAATGGCTCTCTGCAAATCATCTCAAAGAACAAAAGTCTTATTGATGCCAACACTTTAGATCAAAAATTCAATAACTTTCCCCAGGTATCAAAGACATAATGCTTAATGTGAATGTGTTTTACGTGGCTTAAATAAAACAAGCAATTTGCAGGACAGCTCCCTTGCTTCTGTGTTGGATTAATGGTAAAAGAAGGGATTAAGGTTGGGATTCATAGCTAGTACAGTTCTCTGCACAAATCAGCGTGGGTACTGGATATGTGGGTGATTCAAAGACAAAGATACTGAGGCTGTGCAATGGCAAAAATAGTGTGCTAGTAGCACATGCTTCTGAGTGCAAAATGACATGGAAATGAGGAATCCCATGAAGTGAGCCATGGAATTATGCAAATGAAAGGGCTCAATCATGGCATGATTCAGAAACCTATAAAATGGGCTCACACCCCTTTTGAATGCCACAATTAGTGTTGCACAACAATCCAGTGTTAGGAATAGCAGTAACACAGCACCATGTGTTAGGAGCCACCATTAGATGCAGTACCCACGGTGCTGCATATCACAGCCCTCTCTACAACCAGAGGCTGTAAGGACAGACATTCCATATCACAGGCTGTCATAGTATGGATTGTTTCCAACTGGATGAGGAGACTGTAAGGGACCTAGTTAAACTGTGTCACCCACCAATGGAACCAAGCAGGAGGAGGATATGTATAGTCTTTTAGATACAAATGTATATGTTATAGCTTTAATCATCTTAAGACTGAGGGAGGTACAACAGTTTGCAGCACTGGCAACAAGGTGGCATCTGGTTCACAACTATGGAGCATGACACAGACAACAAAGCATAAAAGGACACCTGCATTATCATACCCTGGCTATGCAAGGCTGTACATGGACTGGCCACAACGTACATCAGACATCATCACACACATACAGATTAGAAATGGGCAGCCAGGGCAGGCCATGGTCATCATCACTTGCACAGGTAAGAGGCAAATGACAAATGGGTGCAACACTAACATGGGTTAAGATCAAGACAGGTGAACACAGTAGCCATATACTCTGCATGTTTGTGGGGAATCAGGCATCCTGTCCTCCAATGGATGCACACAGCTTTGGCCACAGACTCCTTCCCTTTTTTACACCTGTTTATCAGATGTAGGTAGTATTATCCACATCCTCCCTCCATTTACAAGCTGCAGCCACGCCTCAACATATATGGGTCTGTACATCACAACCTTTACAGCATGTAGTTCTCATGGTTTCCTATGTTCTCATTTTGACCCCCCCCTACCCACACACACACACACACACACACACACACACACACACACACACACACACACACACACACACACACACACACACACACACACACACAGTCAGGGATGGATGGTGTAGAGCTTTGCAAGTGCATTCCCAGTTATATGACATTTGCCTCACATTCACTGACATCCAGACATCCACCATGTTTGTTGTTGATACTGCTGTGGTACTTGACCATGCAGGACTCCTTCTATAACTCAGGGAATATCTACAGAGGCTTTACTGAAAATTCTGTGTTTCCAAGATGTATGGCTGCAATCAGTGTTGCACAAAGTAGTATCAATACCTCTTACTGCATAAATAAGAGCTGCAAATAAAGCCAGTTAGTGCCACTGTATAGTGAATCAATGCTGCTGTGCACTGAGCTCTCTCTACATGTCTGCACTAATTGTACACATTACAGTAAACACAAGGCATGTGATCTCTCTGCTCACGAATACAGCATCTGTACACACAAAGTGCAATAGTGCAGCATTTCAGTCATATCCTAGTTCTGAAGTCTTGTGCTACGCAAGTCCTAGTGTCTCTATGCAACACTAGGTTGCATGACACACGATTCACAAGCAGACATCTGTATGCAGAGTCATCTACCATTGTCCTGTTTGACTGGATCTAATGGAGTAGCCATACCTATTTCAGAAAGCAAGGCAAGGTACCAGATGAATGTGCCAGGAAGAGCAAGGTTTTCCTGTTCATCCTGTACAAGAATTGCAAGAATACTTTCTTTGCAATTATGATGGCCCATTCATCAAGTGGGTGCCTGGAATGAGCTGGCTGGAATGCTGGGTGATTCTCTTGGTATCACCTGTTTGTATCAGCATAGGTACATTGGTCCAAAGTGATGGTACCCCAACTTACTTCACCAGAGGGAGGGAAAGGTTTGGAAGAGCATGACTGAAATATTCATTGTTAGCATTTTTCCAGTACCATCATCATCTTCTATTTTAACTGGTGTACAATTAAACTTACTCATACATACTGACTTCTCCAGCAGAGGAGTGGAAAATGAACACAGTTAGGTATTTTGGGAGGCGGGAGTGCTTCTCCAGGCACTGGGGTGTGTTATGACATCTGTGCCAGTTTACTGTGCAACTGCAACTGTGTTTGCAGCATATTTATGTGAAACTTTTTCCCCACTGTGTCATCCTTCTGGAGGTCCAGTTGTGGAAGGGGAGGAGGAGGTAAGGCCAATGTCAACTCAGTCTGCAACAGCCACTTTCTCTAGTACTGGGCTGCCAGCTGTGTCTCTCTGCAGAGGGACAACGGTCACCATGTTGGTGATAGCCTGGAAGGCCTAATGTTGCTGTTAGTGTATGCTTCTTGGTGGGGGTTAAGGTTTCTTTCCTGAAAGTGATTCAAAGAAGTCTCCAGTGTTTTCCTAGCATCATTTGTGAAAGCTGTTGGTAGCCAAGGTTTGCCCACGATGGGATGCCCACCTTGGCAACAGAGAGCTATTTCTGGTATGACTACAGGACTCATGGCTAGCACATCTTGCCCATCAGGCAATCACAGGACCAACCAGCCCATAACATCAGCTAGCCAGTGCACTGGCTGATGCCTGTTTTGTTGCGCTCTGAATTGGTTTAGCTTCCAACCATTGCAGTACACCAAGACAACACCTATCCTCAGCCTGGTGTTATCTCCTCTTATGTGTCATTTCCCCATACCTTATTCATTGTCTAACCCTCCCTATCATCATTTCTCCACCCTCTCTAAGTATGCATTCACCTATTGTTTTCCCTATCTACTGTGTATTGTGTCTTTTTTCTACAGTCATCTTTCTTCTCTTGCCAGCTGCCTTTCTCCCTCTATCAAATCCACAGACATCAATCACTACTTCCCTACCTGTCATTCTTTTGAATTACTTAGAAAAGAAGCCTTTTCCTCAAAAAAAAAAAAAAAACGTTATGTACTCACCATAACGTTCTGTGTGTGTTGTTCAACTTTGCCTTCATTCTTACTAGGATGGGTTTGGATCTGATCCTTGGATCCGACTCGACCTTTATATTAAAGCTGGAGGTCTTCAACCAGCTCATAGCTAAACCCTTTCCCAGCATGCACCAGAAAACCTCCCCAGATCTTGTTTGCAGTTATAATAGTAGTATGAAATAATCACAGTAAAATAACTCAGAGTCCAATGAAGAAGGCCAGAGAATAATGTTATCCAATTGTACCAACTTGGTCTTCCAGGAGTAAAAATGGCAGAGGGAAGGAGGGTGAGATGTAAGAATGAAGGCGAAGTTGGACAACACACTGGCACGTTATGGTGACTACATAACTTCTATGTGTGTTGTTGTCCTATCTCGCCTTCATTCTTACGAGGATGGGACAGCGTCCCTAGCACCATCTTTCTCGGATGGCTCAAGGGAGAATATTCTTCAGAATCGTGGAACCAAAGGATGCCCTGTTCCTGGAGGGGAAACAGACTTTGTAATAAGTGATAATGGTATGTGGTCTTGCCCATGTTGCTGCAGCACAAATGGTATCAATTGGTTGTCTAGCCAGAAAGGCGGAAGAGGTTGGTATGGCTCTTGTAGACTGGGCTTTAACTCTATGGGAAGATCTCTGTTTTGAGATTTATAGATGAAGGTTATACAATCTGAAAACCATTTTGAAAGTGTTACTTTAGAGACTGAAATACCTTTCTTTGAATCTGAAAAGGATATAAATAGCTGGTCATATCTTCTGAAGTTCTTAGTCCTGTGCAAGTAGAAATGTAACTGTATATGCACATCCAGTTGACATAACATGTATACTGCCTTATTCTCGTAATTTGGGTAAAAGACTGGCAGCTCTATAGACTGGTTCAAATTTGATTCTGAACATATTTTTGGCAAAATGGAAGGGTTTGTTCGTAAGGACACCCTTTCTCTATGGAAAAGCAGGTAGGGGGCTTTATTGACAAGGCTTGCAGCTCTGATACTATTCTAGCAGAGGTAATGGCTATCAAGAGAATAGATGTCAAGAACTTGAGTTTGCAAGACGATGCAGGCTCAAACGGGGGAAAATTTAAATGAGATAGGATGAAATTTAAGTCCCATGGTGCTGGATAAGTGGTCTTAATAATAAGGTACCTTTAAGAAAAGCTTTGCATAGTCTGTGAGACATAATATTGAAGCCAGATTTACCTAAATGGAAATTGGATATCGCTGCTAGCTGAACTCTAATAGTAGCTGCGGCTGTGTCTTCATTCACTGGGACAGAAAATGAGTCAATATGCTTATGAGATGCCCATAAGGAGAATCTTTTCCATTTGCTTCTATATATCTTTCTTGTTGAAGCCTTATGAGAGGAAATTAAGATATGCTTAACTGAAGAAGAGAGGTTAGGAAACCTGGCTATTGTTGGAATCAGAGCAGCCATGCCGTCAATTTGAGGTTCTGAAGGGAAGGGTGGAGCATTCCTGATGGATGCGTCAGAAGGTCTGGAACCAGGTCCAGCAACCAAGGCTCCTCCCAAAGATGAGGCCATGGAAAGGAGAACCAAATCTGATGAGGCCAGTATGGAGCAATGAGTATCAAGCCCCTTCCCAAGAATTTGGCTTTCTGAAGTACTTTGGGTATTAAAGGAAGGGGGAAAAGCATAGAGGAGTCCCGAGGACCAATTGTGAACAAGTGCATCCCTTGGTGACTCCCCCGGAGGGAGGGATAAGGGCAAAGTAGATGCTGCATTTGTCATTCATGGATGTTTCAAAAAGGACTCAGCAAGGCTGGCCACATTTGCAGAAAATCTTTTCCGCTACTTCCTGTTTTAGGGACCACTCGTGAGCATCAGAATTGCTATGTTGAGTCTGTCCGCTATCATATTGGATTTCCCCAGGATGTGTATTGCTATCAGAAAATGATGGGAGGAGGTCACCACTGCCATACCCTTAGGACCTCTCGACAAAGGGGGTAAGATCTGGTTCCTCCTTGTTTGTTTATGTACCACACAACTGACATGTTGTCTGTCTATATTGCAATAGTTCCCAGCGGAAGAGAGTCCTGGAATTCTTGCAATGCTAGAAGCACCTCTCTCATCTCTAGGACATTGATGTACAAGTGAGCCTCGTGATCCTGCCAGGTGACTTGGACTGTCTTTCCCAGATAATGCCTCCCCCCACCCTATTTGAGAGGGGTCCATGGTCACTGTGGCCGATGGTTGTAGAAGTGCAAATGATCAACCTAGAGTCACATGAGTGGAGTAGAGCCACCAACGAAGGTCCTTCTTGCAAGTTTATTATTATTTTGTGGGACATCAGCAATTCTTGCATCGACCACTGAGTAGACAGCAGCCACTGGAGAATTCTCATGTGTAGACGTGCTAAGGGGATCAGAATTATTGCTGCTGCCATGATCTCCAAGACTTTTAGGAGTATTCTTACTTGAGCCTTTTTCTTCATGAGAAGATTTAAAATCTGATATCTTAGAACTTGAACTCTTTCTGGAGGAAGTCTGGCCTGTTTGTTGAATCCAATTCTGCTCCTATAAATATGACATGCTAAGAAGGAAAAGGGCAGATTTCTCATAGTTTATTGTAATTCCTAGGTGAGAGCAGAGCTGCAAGGTGGTGTCTCTTGCTTTTATTAGTAGATGCTCGTTGGTGGCGGTTAGTAGCCAGTTGTCTAAGTATGGAAACACCCGGAATACTAGGCATCTCAAGTGAGCCACAATTACTGCCATACATTTGGTGAACACTCTGAGGGCTGTAGTGAGGCCAAAGGGCAGAGCTCAAAACTGGTATGGACTGGCTCCCAGCCGAAAGGTGCCTCTTGGATCGCCTGTCCATTTTTATGTGGTAGTATGCATTCTGGAGGTTTATAGAGTAGATCCAATCATCTTGTCCCAGAAAAGGAACTACTGACTACAGTGTTACCATCTGGAACTTGGATTTTCTTACTGATTTGTTTAAATTGCTGAGATCCAGAGTTGATCTACAGTCCCCTGTTTTCTTTGGAACTAAAAATCTTCTTGAGTAAGTTCCAGATCCTGTTTGGACTGCTCAGACTGTTTAGATGACTCTTTTCTCTAGCAACTTTTGAATTTCTAACAATGCCTGTTCCCTTTGACTGGGTGGAACTCCTGGGATCTTTTTTATGTTTGGGACAGGGAAGGAAAAGAGCATGGAGTAACCTCTGGACATGATGCTTTGTACCCATTTGTCTTTTGTTATTTGTTGCCAGGCTTCTTGGTATAAAGATAAGCAGCCACCAACTGTCTCCAGAGATGGACAGATGGGCCTCCTTTCAGGAGCACTGAAAGGACTTACCAAAGAAGGATTCTCTTTCACCCTGATTCTGCAGACCCCCTCTGCTACATGGTCAGTGCCTTCCATTACTACTCCCCCCTCCCCCCCTCTGCCCCTGGAGGAAGAATCACCATGTGTGTCCTGGAAAGCTCCCTGAGATTTTCAGAACCACATCTTACCACTTCCTTTCTGACCTTTGGGATAAGGTCTGGTAGGCATGGAACAATGGATTCCTATGGCAGACAGAACCTTTCATTCTTGCTCACACCTGCTTAGTGTGTCCTTGACTTTGGACCCAAACAACGATGAGCCATCAAATAGGGCATTCATAAAGGAAGATTTAAAGGGCTCTGCAAAGTCACACAAGTGCATCCAAGAATGCCTCCTTAGGGAAATTCCTGAACCCACTGCTTTACTCGCTCCATCCACTGTATAAGAAATCAGTCTCATGAAGGAGTTGACAACTGAGTTTAAGGTAGAAAGCTGAAAGGAAACTTTATCTGAAACCCCTTCAGCTACTGAATCTTAGAGAGTATCTCCTAGCTGTTTCAGGAGGTCTCTCTGTAATTTATTAAAATTGCTAAGGTAATTCAGCAAAAGTCGCTGAAGAAAAAATGCGCTTTCCATATCTGTCCATTGTACAAGACTCCTTGTTCAGTGGATGAACAGAAGAAGATGTCTCTGAGAGCTCCTTCTTGGTGACTGCCACCACCACCACCATAGCATCTACTAGGACTCCCTTAGTTAAAAAGGTTTTGTCTGATGGTGATGTGATAAATTTGTTTGGCCTCCTGGGAACAGGTTCCACTAAATCTGGAGACACCCACACCTTCTGAGAAACTAGGTCCATAAGTTAATCGAAAGGTGGAGACACCCAAGAGGTGGAAGGTTAGAGATATGACGTCCTTCTGGTATACAGACTCCTCTGTCAAAGGGTTAGTGGACTTCCAGCCACCTCTCTGTTTCAGTATTTCTAAGATGTCTCCAAAGGAGACATCATCAGGAGGCAACCGTGGGGACCCTTCAGCTTCATCAAGGGCTGTATCAGAAGTGATGGACTCCTCTGGGGAGTCAAAATGCTTCCTCTTGCATAATCTTTTCCAAGGGACCTCTTTGGAGGGGTACCTTGGAGAGGCTTCGGAAGAGTGGGGGGTGCCCTATGTGGCATCCTGAGACTTTGGATCTCTGCATCCCTGTGAATGCAAGGATATAGAGGCAGACACCAGTGCTTTGGGGGGGTAGAACATCTGGAGATGACAGTGGAACTGTCTGTTGAGACAGTGCTCTCCTCATCACCTCAAAAGCCCCCCACCCCTGATCTGAGGATATCCCTGGATCCAAAGAAGTCGAGGGAACCCCCAGGATCAAGGACGATGAGCCCAAGGCTGAGGTAGGAGCTGAGCTCACCCGAGCCAATGCCCCGAGAGGCAAGGTGGGATCCAACAACTACCCAGTCTGACTCGCCTAGCCCGGACTCAAATGGAGAGCATTGGCTCCTAGACTCCTCAAGCTCCAATGGAGCCAAGGACGTCAGAGCAATGGTTGGATCCAAAGATCCCATCATAGTTCTCGGCTCTGAGGGTTACACTAATATCAGCTCAGGACATTCCGACTCTGAAATCCAAGTTCAGATCAGAGGAGGAATTGGAGCAGAAGGGGAGGATGCGGTTGGATCCAAAGCCCTTGGGGTTGGATCTGACAACAACTTGGCCAGCACTGGTGTCCTTAAAAGCCTCTGTACTACTCGATCCACAGCGTTATCTGATAGGCTCCTGGAAGACCGAGTCGAGGGGGCTGAAGACTTGGAATGCTGTAATATTGGTGACCTTAGAGTAGGGGAGAACAGCTCAAGTCTGGGACTGGCTCCGAATCTCAAACTCTGCCAGCACTGAGACAGATAGTGTCAGAGCTGTAGACTTTTTGGATCTGATGGGCTTAGGATCTGGTGTAGACATTTTGGCAACCTTTTTTGATGGATCAGATAAAGCACTAGAAGAGGAATCAGTCTTCACAGACTTGTCCGATTTAGGAGACTCGTCAGTTTTTGGTAAACCCAGACCATCTTGTATAGCCTCTGAGAAGGGGGTTTTCAACAATCCTCTTAATATCAATTTGTTCTTCCTCTCCAGGAGAGCTCTGTGGTTAAAAGAATGACAAACTGAGCAAGACTCCTGGAGATGGACAGCTCCTAGACAATAGACCCAAAGTATTTGTCTACCACTTAAGGTAATTTTCTGCCCACATTTCTCACATTTTTTGAAACTTAATGGTTTTGAATCCTTACTAGACATTTTGGCAGAGAAGAGGAATAGTGACAGAGGACAAAAGGTAGCGAGAAAAGTTTTTTTTTTAAACAGTAATAACTTTGACAGAAAAAAAACAGTTACAGGGAATTAAAGGAGGGCACAGCCCTCTAACTTAAATGGGCTATGTCCAGGAGATGGAAAGGGGAAGAGATGGCCCTCTAACTTAAATGTGCTATGTCCCGGAGATGGAAAGGGGAAGAGATGGCCCTCTAACTTAAATGGGCTATGTCCAGGAGATGGAAAGGGGAAGAGATGGCCCTCTAACTTAAATGGGCTATGTCCAGGAGATGGAAAGGGGAAGAGATAGCCCTCTAACTTATATGGGCTGAAAGGACGGTAGTTCTCTAACTTAAATGAACTACTTCAATTGGATTTCTGGAAGAGAAAAACAGCTAAATGACAAAAATAAGAGCCCTTTAACTTAAACGGGCTATTTATCTTTTAAAATAAAAGCTGGGAGAGGGACAAGAAGCCCTGGATGGAAGATGATGGCTAATAGCAGAAAAACAGCCACAAAAACAGAAATAAACAATCTAGCAATAACTAAAAGTAGAGAGTATAATAAAAAAATACTTAGCCAGAGCTAGCAGAATGAGCACCCCATCTTGTTTAGTGGCAAACAAGATTTGGGGAGGTTTTCTGGGGACTGCTGCAATAAAGTTTAGCCACGAGGTGGTAGAAGACCTTACGCTTGAATATAAAGGCAGAGTCAGATCTGAGGGTTGGATCCAAACTCATCCTGGTAAGAATGAAGGTGAGATAGGACAACAACACATGTAATCTTCTTCCTCCCCATCCTTCATACCTTATGCTTTCACTTACGCCTCTTCCTCTGCTTACTGTTCACCCATTTCCTTTTTTCTGATCTACCCCATTTCCTCCCCACTTCTTTGATGAATGGAGTTACAACTTTTTTTGTACACACCTACAATGAGTATCTGTTGTTCACAGTGCTGCATTTCTTGTGCTGGATTGGCACTATATGCTGTTGTGGGCTGATACACTGCATTAATTGGCTGCACTTCCATGACTTGTCTGCGCATCCATCATGTTGATCACATGAGCTGCAATAGTGCTACTTGTTCCCTCATCACTACATGTCTCTTTATTTATGAAGTCATTCCTCAAAGTGTCAGTGTTATTCATTGCCTAATACCAGTCGGTTCTTTGTGCAGTAGCCTCCTGTCTATGAAGTATGATCTTAGTATAATGATAGAGAGATGCAGGACCTGACAAAAGGTACTTCTTTTGTTTGTTGTCAAAGGATTCTTTTGCTGTGACAGACACCTCAAACTTAGTTAATAGAATCATGTGCCTAAGTCTGCCATACTCCACCTGAACAGTTACATTGATTTAAGTTAGGTCGTACTTAATTTTTAGAGCTATTTCACTTCATACACACTGAAATCTGACAAGGTATGTCGAGTTTAATAAAGAGGATTTTGCTATTCTGTGCATATTCGTGTCTTTGTGTCTGTTCCAGGAAACTTAAGAATTCATTTGGAAGGTCCATGGTCCTAAACTATAATGTGTTCTCATTTTAGCAAAAAGCCATCAACATTAAGATTGCCACAATAAATTTAAAGTTGCAGACAATGATAAATAGAAGTGCATTTCTGAGCTATATGCAAAATCCTGTGCATACAAATACTCTATTTGAGGGTGTTGGCAAAGTTTTCTTCTAATGGACATAGTCAGTAGCCACAAACTATTTAGAGAGTCTCAAAAAAGACTGTGACAATCTGTTAGTTGCCTCCAGCAAAGGTGAGGATGGTATACGGACTGTGATGTATTTGGGTTTATTTTCCATAACTTCTGTATCCCACAAGTGTTCAGATAAAAACAGATATAGGAGAGATGAATGGACTTGTCTAGCTTATTTACTAACATGGCAGAAAAATACATGAAGAAGGAAATCATGTAACATACAAACCTACATTAGCCTTATAGGATACTTAAAGAGGTACTAAACTGTTGTTTACATTGCAGCTTCTCCTCTTTAATAACTAATTTTGCAGTTATTTGTACAAAAATTTTACCTATGCTATATGATATCTAAGACTGTCATGTGAGATGTAATTCCCCATGTTACTTTAACAATTAATAATAGAAGCTTTACTAAATCAGTCTTTGCTATCCTTTCTGAAATCATAGCATGTTTTCAACTTATGCCATCTGCTAGGCATTTCAGCAATTCTTCCATTTCTAGCTCTTGTAGTGGTTTTTTTTTTCCTTTGTTTGACAGACAGACACCCAGCTAAGTCTCCATAACAGGTAAGAAATTATTAATCTCTGGTAAGTTTTGCTGAGAGTATTCAGAATACACTTTTCTCTCAGTATAGTTTGATAGTGTGCTAATACGTAGTCCTTGTTCTGCAACTCTCTCATCTCTTGTGATTCCCTGGTCATATCTTGGATTGTATTACAACTGGTAAGATTACTGGAATGAAATCAGTCCTGTTCTGCAGGGATGCCTTCCATTTCTCCTTAGTAACTAACCTTGCTTTGTTTTGATAATATAGGGTATATGATTTGCAGCTTTTTTTACTACAGTGACTTCCTACAGCCATTTATCTTTCTACTAGATTTTGCATTTAAGTCACTTCTGCCTTATACTAGGGCTGATATGGCTGTTGACTTTTTGTCATACCAGGGTTCCTGCGTTTCTGAACATCTTGCCAAACAACTTTACATGGCATTACTTCTGATTCGAACACCACCAAACACACTGGAAACCAGTTTAAGTTTTCTTCTGATCAGCAACTATGAAGCTGATAAGCCAGTAGGTTGCAGTACTTAAGCAAAACTAAATAACAGACTTAGTGCATGTCCTCATTATAGTTTCTACAGTCTGGCTTGTTCTTTCCTCTTGGTCATTAAATTGTGGCAGTTTCAGACTGGTAATAATATGCTTGAACACCTATTCTTAGGAAATCTTATGAAATTCTTATCAATCATTGAGGACCACTGAAGTCTATTGTCCAAGATAAAGACATGAAGATTTCTGTTTAAATTTCACACATGCATAACACTGCCACCTTACCTGAACATGGTAGGCTTGATTAGCGAATTTTAACCCCTTACCTGTGAAATGTCCGTGGTTTGTAGTGTCGGTTATTTCTGTGTCGGTGTTTTCGCGTCGGTGAAGTCGGTGTCGGTCTTTTGCGTGTCGATCTTCCGTCCTAGAACCATATATATATATATATATATATATATATATATATATATATATATATATATATAGAGAGAGAGAGAGAGAGAGAGAGAGATATGCATATATACAACAGTGGGAAAAGGCAAACCCCCCCCTTTTCAATATTTGGAGTTATCAATAAAAAGAATGGAAGCCCTATATATATATATATATATATATATATATATATATATATATATATGTAATGTTTCATTAATGACAGTATTATTGGAATAACTTTGCAAAAATAACAGTTGTAATTTAGAAGGTTTTGGAATTTTTTGGCGTGCAGTTGCAGTTAAACATCTGTTTTTGTGGGTGGAGTTTGCTATAGATGTTCTTTCCTTTCCCTTATGGTTGTATGAAAATAGAATTAACACATTCAAGTAATGGATTGTAGAATGCAAACAGGGGCATCCCCCCACCACATGTGCTTCATTGAAAGCATATTTTTGACTACTTTTGGATTTATTTCCATGTGATACATACTGCTGTGGTCTATGCCCGTACACAGACATACACATATGGTTGCCACAGATCAGCCCCCACTTTTTAGGATCCACATTAATGTTCATTACAGAGCTGTGTAAAATTTATCTTCAGTAATTCATGATTTGATGTTAGTCACTTCAGCAATGAACAGAGTTGTGTGTGTGTGTGTGTGTGTGTGTGTGTGTGTGTGTGTGTGTGTGTGTGTGTGTGTGTGTGTGTGTATATATATATATATATATATATATACGTATATGTGTATGTATATACGTATATTTGTGTGTATGTATGTGTGTGTGTGTGTGTGTGTATGTGTATGTATATATATATATATATATATATATATATATATATATATATATACCTAGCTAAATAGATATAGATACATAAATATAGATATCTATACACACACACACACACACACACACACACATACATACGCGTGCACACACACACACACACACACAAATAAATATGAGAATTGTATTACATTCATCCCTGTCTCTCTCTATTTTGAGTAACATTTTTATTATTGTATCAATGTAGGGTGCACTAACTGGTTTTCTTGGTGGCCTTATAATCACTCTTTGGGTCGGAATTGGAGGTCAGCTCTATCCCCCACCACAACACAAAACCAGACCTTTACCACTGAGTACAGCTGGGTGCGTCTTTAATATAACACATACCCAGGCTCCAGTAACAAACACTGCATGGACAACAGCACAGAGCATTGTGACAAGTAGTTCAAGGTAAGCAGGACATTCTTTGGTGCTTGTTTAGTATTACAAGTGTTACAGCAAACCAGTAAAATCATTTGTGATCTATCTTAGGTCTGTTTTAATGGATAAGGCATAGAAAGAGTTCACCAAAATTTGCATATTCCATAGTTTTGGAATTTTCACAGATATGTATAATTTATATTTTACATAACTTTGTAAACTGACAGCAGTCTTCAAAATTAGTCATAATTTAGTAATATTTTTTGTCTGAAGTCTAAAACATAATGTTTAAGCAATAAGTCACATTCATTCTCATTAAATGACAGGAACACAATTAAGTCAATCCATTATTACTCATACGCAAACATGACTAAACAAAACTTATGTACTCACCACTATAATATGTCTGTGTTGTCTGTTCCCATCCTTTCCTCAATGGATGGGTCTCGGACCCAACCTCAGATCTAGTCACAGCCTCTTCCAAGCTTTGTGTCCAGTGCTGATGTCCTCCCTCTACCCATAAACTATGTGAACAGGACAAGCTACAATTTTTAACTTGTATGAGGCAAAACAGGCAGAAAGACAATGCCTTCAAGAGACAGAGCTAGGTCAGTTAGGTCCATCTCAGAATGAAGTCATTTGTTACCATACTATATTGCAACCAAAACAAAATAAGTGGGGGGTTTGGGGGAAGCTGAGCAAAGGACTGAAACAGACAACACAGATTTAACGTTATGATGGGTGCATAACTTTTGTATTTGATGTCTTTTCCATCCATTCCTCAATGGGTGGGACAGAGTCCCCAGCTACTTTTGCACCTGAGAGGCTTCATTGAAGGATATTCTGGAGCACAGCTAAACCAAAACAGGCCCTTGTTGTACCTTGAGTATCCAATTTGTAAAGGGATATGAAGATATGAACTTTGGACAAGATAGCTGCAGCACATAGATCATCAACTGAAACTCTAGAGAAAAAAATGTAGATGAAGCTACCTATCTGGTAGTGTGTGTTTTCAGAGAGAAATTCCTTTTTCTGGGTAAACAAATAAAATACACTGAAGCAGCCATCAAGAAAAGGTAACTAACTTTAGACACAGCTTTACCTAATTTAGTGCTGGAGAAGAATACAAACAACTGGTCAGATTTTCTGAAGGACTTAGTGCAGTGTAGATAAAAATGTAACTGGCGATGAACATCAAGCAAATGCAAAGTATATGTGTCCTTGTTTGAGAAAGTTGAGAAGAAAACTAAAAGATGTATGCAGTGATTATGGATGATTCCAAAGCCACCTTGGGGAGAAAAGAGAGAATGTTTTTTAAGAGATACTCTGTCCTTATGAAAAATTAAGTATGGACACTTTGAGAATAATGCATGCATTTCTGAAATTCTCTTGGCAGAAGTAACATCCACCACATCTTCAAGGATAAAAACACAAGATCCACTTTTTCAGTAGGTTCAAAGGGAGGACTGGCCAGGGCCTGTAAAGAATGGTAATATCCCATGAAAAGACTGCATCTCTAAGTGGAGGTCAGAGTAAGAAAATACTTTGAAGAAAGACCTTGAACAATCTAAGGGAAACTATGGGAGTATAATTCTTTCTTATGTGAAATGAGTAAATTGCTGCAAACTGAACTTTAGTAGTCGAATAGCTGGAACTACCTTGAAAAAGATGTGTGAGCAAGTCAAACATACATGGAAGGGAAGCTTAAAAATGATCTCAGTATTATTCTCTACAGCTCAAATAGAAAACTTTTTCCATTTACTTCTATAAGCCTTCTGAGTGGAAGGTTTCTGAGGGGAAAACAAAATGTATACAACTGGAGATGACAACCTGGACTGTTGAAAGGTCACTAGAATTGGAGAAGGTATGCAGTTAGCTTGAGGGATGGAATATTCAGGTGAGGCAGCCCCAGTGGGTGAGAAAGTAAATCTGAGTCCAAGCCCAGAACTTAAGGAAGGTGTATTAGATGAGGTCAAGGGAAGGGAAACCACACCTGTTAAGGCCAGTATGGGACTAGGAGGATTACCTTGACCATCGCTGGTGCTTGTAAGAAATTTGGAATCGGAGGTGTCAGAAGAAAATAATAAAGGAGACCTGGGAGCTAAGGATGTTTTGAGCATCCCAAGGTGACTCCCCATTATGGGGGATTAGTGCAAAACCCCCTCCTAAGCACCAAGACCCATTGTAACTTTTTATGCAGCAGTCAATATCTGAGGTAGCTTGCTCTATTCACAAGTTTTATAGGTAAGGGGAGGAGTATGAGCACCAGAACCAAAGCTTGGAAGTGGCCACGGCCAGATCTGAGGTCAGATCTGAGACCCATCCATTGAGGAACGGATGGAAAAGACAACATCAGATCTGCTATTAACAGCTATTAAATTGTTATTGCATTTTTACTATATAAATGTATGGTATCATTCTAGCCACTAGTTGGTATATGATCACTGTGCGTTGGAAAAGATATGGAGTATCACTGTTGTACCACCACCTCCTAACCAGGAAATGCATTTCAATAATTCATGTTTAAAACCAGGTCAGGGAAAGAGATGTAATATCAGGCAAAGTACATGACCATTAACTTTGTTTTTAAACATGTAAACGCACACAGCAATGTATGACTTGGTTTTATTTCAAGGTGCATGTTTTAATAGGATTTTTCGTTTGTTATATATATATATTTTTTTATGCAAATCCCTGACTTTCTGCCCAGTGTTCACTCGCACAGTAATATATGACAGTGTCCACCACCTTCAGATATCACTCACATTCAGAGATATCCCTGTAGATAGAAGACATGTCTGTCATTGGTGGGATATCCACAGTGAAGTACCTTTACTATCCCAAGCTCTCCAAATCAGCCCTTTACTCATTATCCAAACAAGGAGCATTTACTCACTTCTGAGAAAACAGGAGGATTCCTTTCTCTCGATTTTTTTTCTAACTTCTTTGAGGGTACTGACGTGGGTGTGGAATGCTCATTTCTGTATCTGACCTTTGCCTGTCAACTTTGGGGAATATGTCTTAGCTTCCCCACAACATTTTGGGCTCAGTCGTCTTTTTTTTATTAATTCTTTTAGTCAGTTGAAGATAAAGGAAAAGCACATGCTAGAGCCTAAGTTGCTGAGGACATTTCTGTCTCAAAGCACAACACCACTCACGAGCCACAAAAGCCATACTTTCAATGTTGCACACAATTGTTCACAATAATAAAAATGACAGTGCAGTAAAACCACAATCCAAATTAAGCGCTTTTACCCAGGTAGATCCAAAGCTTCATCAGAACATAAAATACTGGCTATTAACTATTTTTATACAAATTCAAAATAATTGCAACCAATAATTTAACCTCATGCATATTAATTAGATTGTCAATGGTAAATTTCTAACTCATTAACAAACTCTTCCTCCCTTGTCTATGCCTGTTAAAATAATAATGTGTGTATTATAATTAACCTTCTAGTCTAATTAAAAAATGTACAAAGTTAATAGTTGTAATTACACATTCTATTCTACTCATATTAAAACATTAAAAAAAATTGTTTAATCTACCTAGAGTTTAGCTGATCTCAACTTCAGGACACTATTAATACTCGAGTGGTCATTTAGACCTGTTTTTTTCATTGCATCTAATCTTAGCTGCCAATATACTTCTTTATATTCTAGGCGGGCTTCCAATGGCCCACCCCTAGCATCTTGTTTTATTTGTTCCAGTACAAAAAACTTGAATTTACAATCCAAGCATTGTCTCTGATGTCTGTATAGGGCATTGGTATCTCTTTTCAGGGTAATTTTGTACAAATGTTCATGTATTCGTCTTTTCAAAGGCTTATCGGTCTTGCCTACATAAAATCTGTAACATGTTAGGCAAATACTGATATAGACAACCCCTTTACTGTTGCAACTGAAGTGCTCCTTGGTCCTCATTTTGAACTTCCTAGATGGAATAAAAATACTGTCTTGCTCCAAAATATTACTGCATTGTAACAGAACCCACACTTATGCATCCCACAAATCTTTTGGGAGCTACCTGTCCTGTTCTCTGTACCTTGGTGTTCCAACATCTCCTTAATATTCATGTCCCTTTTCTTTATGAATATAGGTGTCTGTGGAATAGCCTTATTAGTTTCATTGTTTATAATCAATAATTTCCAGTATTTCTTGATAATGTTCTCAATTTCACATGGCTAAGCCGTGTGTGTATAAATGAATGCCAAATTATACTGGGAACATTTCTTGTCAACGTTCTGGTTTTTGTGGCTCGTGAGTGGTGTTGTGCTTTTCTACAGTTACGTTTTGGGTTATTGCAAATTTCTGTCTCACCCACAGTGGAAGCAATTCAGTTTAGGTTCCATATCATAACTGCATTTGGAAATTTTGATGCATCATTCCAAATTACAGCAATCTTTGTCCTTGTTTCATTTTATATGTGGCAGGAATCTTCAGGCTCTCTAAACAACTGACTTCATAGGTTCATAGGCTCATAGGCAACCCTATCCCCCCAAAAAAAAATCAAAAGTTCCCCTCTATCCTGAAGGAGGGCAAGATAAGATAGATTGGAGGATTTGAGGTTGACCATCGAATTATCGGGTCTATATTAGAACACCGAATGGAAATAATATCGAACGGCATAACAGCGACCAGACCTCGAACTTGCTATTGTGGGGGGCTGAGCCCCCCATACCCCCCCGCTAAATATATATATATATATATATATATATATATATATATATATATATATATATATATATATATATATATATATATCTCCGAGATCGCACTACAGTGAAGAAAGGGCAAATATTCCAATCTTCACTGTACTGCGATCCAGCAAACAGCACTTCGAGGTCCGGTCTTTTCACTGTTATGCCGTTCGATATTTTTTCCATTCGGTCTTGTAATATAAACCCCAATTATCAAGGTTTTTCTTGAATGTGGCAAAGCTGCTACTTTGATGTGTCGTAAATTTTTTTCCCCCCAAAAACGAGGGATGTATTTAGATATGAATCTTTCATGCCAACAGGTCATATTTATCTGCTGATGAAGGTATAGCTCCTTTAAGTGAGCATTTGAGGTATATTAGTTCTGTGAAGGAACAGGAAGTCAATTAGGGTTGGATCTTTCATGCCTCGAAAGGCTACACACAGAGCTCTACAGAGAGGTCTATAAAAGACTTGGTACAGAGAAAGGGCTGTTAATCTCTCCTAATAACCAATATTTTTGAGTCCACTTATTTTTTTAGTTATGAATCTCTGAGGTCTCTCAAGTTGTGTGAAATGCTTAGACAATTACATGTGGAAAGGTGCATTGTATTCAACAACGGGACTGATAAGATATAAGTAAAGGAGAATCAAGACTTCTTCAGATATAGTGGCGATCTCTTTGGAAATTAGATAAGTCAGATAAAAGGCTTTCTGAACTACTGCGAAAACATGATAAAGAATTGTCAACAAGAGTGCTCAGATCCCTTACAGCAGTGTCTGAATGGAGGGGTGCATCACCTATATGGTATGTGAAATTGTTTTGTTTACCAAAATGAACTATGCTACATTTTTATAATTAATTTGAGACCATTGTCCTTGCACCAGTTGTTAACATGGTCTAACCAATGCTGGAGCAATTATGAATCAGCTGAAACTGAATGCTGACATCCAGTTTATAGTCATCTGCAAACTTAGTTAACCATAGATAAGGAGTGCTGACCTGAAGGTCAGAGAAATATATCCATACAGGACAGGGCCCAAAACAGAACCCTGTCTATATCACTGGGAACATTTTTGCTTTTAGAAGTGGCACCTGCAACTCTAATCACATGGGTCCTACCAGACAACCAGTTAGCTATCCACAGCACAACATAAAGACTTCTATTCAGATTTACAAGTCTGTCAATAATGAGTGCATAGGGAATAGGGTTAAAGGCCTTATCCTGGTCTAGATATGCTAAATATACTACATAAGCACTACCCGCTGTTTGAGTTGCTTTTTCAAATAAATTAATGAGGTTAAGGAGGCAGGACCTTCCTTTGGCAAAGCCAAATTGATGAGGGTCCAGGGTTAAGTGATTTTCAATAGCCAGATTAATGAGATCTAAGATAATCCGCTCCCTAGATCTACACAGGCTAGTGAGAGTAATGGGTCTATAGTTACCAGGGTCCATGATTACGCCACCCTTGTATAATGGCATTACAATGGCAGTTTTCAAGGCTTCAGAAATGTAATTAGTAGAGATGTTTTAATTAAAAAGGTTAAGTAGGGATTCAGGCAGGCCATATTTGGCAATGATAATCAGACAACCTGGCATGTTATTACGGATGTGCTTCACGTGACTAAAAACTCAAAATACTGAATTTCATTTGACTGAGAAAACAATACCTTATTTTCAAAATACTAAAATCTCATTTGCTAGAGTCTCATTACACTGAAAGCTTACAGTATTGAATTTCAAACTACTGAATTTTAAGCCGTAGACGTGATGTGTGTTTCCCTTCACCTGTGACTTGCTTGTGATAAAAAAAAAAATACTGTAACTTAAGGTGTTGACTGTCAGAATACCAACAGTAACATAGAAAGTAGTGTTGTAGTGTTTCTAAATGTGGGTATGTCTCTTTACAATTTTATGGGAAGTATCTAAAGTAATATGGCGGACGTTTCTTGCACTCACGGCAGTAGTGGCAGTGTGTACAATACGGTAAGGTAAGTAAAAGGTATATGAGGTTTTCCGTACTGCACTGCAGTCTTTGAGTTAGTATATATAGTGGGGGGGGGTGTGTGGGGGGCATAGCCCCCCACCTAGTTGGTTTTATATTGTCCAGTTTCTGTTAAGAGGGAAAGTAAGTAGTTTTTAAGTTTTGGAAAATGTTAGTCGTTGGTGTGCATGTCTATAGCTTAAAATTCAGTATTTTAAAATTCAGCATTGTAAGTTTTCAGTATGAGACTCAATCAAATGAGTTTTCAGTATATTGAAAATTAGGTATTTTGGTCTCAATTAAATGAAATTCAGTATTTTGAGTTTCCAGTCATGTGAAGTAGAGCCGTTATCACAGCCCATGGATTAGATATTCTCATTTTTTGAGATGGCTGACAGAACTTGTTCCATAGAAATTAAAAGAGGTGACTGGGATTGTGGAACCTTTGAAACAGCTATAAGTATGGGAGGAGTAAATTCTGCACTCAATTTGTTAGCTAGAATATTAGCTATTTACTTTGTGTCAGAGTGCAGTATTATTATGGACTAGCTTCAACAAGTGTTGGGTATTAGTTCTTAATTTCCTGACATAAAGAAAGATTTTCAGTTATTTTTGGTTTTAGCGGCAATTTTAAGTTCATACTCAGCTTAGAGCTTCTTAATGGTTACATTAAGCGTTTCATTAGTTTGCTTAAGTGTGTTCTTTAGGTAGGTAGAATGATATCTCTTATGTGTTAAGCAGTTTCTTTCTGTTGCTATACCATTAATTTATATGGGTATTCCACTGGGTATTCCACCACAGAGATTTTTTTTTAATTTCTAATTATATTTAGTGTGGATGGGGACTGCCTTATCAATGCAACTATTTAAGTAGGAGAAGAAGTCAGAGGCATGGGAAGCAGCTTTAGCTATAGGATTCTTCAAAGGATTACAGCAGAATTCATTTAGGTCATCAAGCAACTGATGAAGGCTGGCTTTTGAGAAGTCCCTTCAGAGATATTTACAGGGAAGCACTAACAGTCTTAAAGGAAAAAGTCAATTCCAGTCAGTGGTAAAGACTGAGATAGTAATGCCAACCTCAACGCTGGACAGAGAAATTCTAGAACCTGAAGGGGATGATGCATTCTTTTGATGTTGTATTTTTCATTCATTTCTCAACAGAGGGTTCAGATCAGAGACTTGAATCCAACTCAGCTGCTTCTACCAGATTGTCAGATCCAAAACTCTTGCACTCCTCCTTTTACCCATAATGCCCCACCAACCTAACATACCTCAATATCTCATTTGCCACCTTTCAGCTTCAGACACAGATTCTGTCCCTCTTGAGCTTCGGGTGTTATTTTCAAAATAGTCGTGAGATGTTTTTAGAAAAAATATATTCCTATATCTAATTTGAATTTCTCCTACTTCCCTTGTCATTTTGCTAGTATCCTTCAGCTAATTTTTGTTTTTAACTGCTACTGTTTTGTCAGTACTTCTCTGCAGTACCATTGTTGGTATGTCATTATCTTAAACTCTTTCTTACTCATCAGACTATCCTTTGCACTACCATTGTTGATAGTTCTTTTCTTTTCCTGTGTTTTCTTCTTCTTCCTTAAAAATATATAATATATAAAAAAAGTATATTTTTACATAGCCTTAATAATTTTTCTCCTCTTTGCAGACTTACAGTATGGCTGACAAACCTACCAAGTTTAAAAAGTGCATTACCCGTGGGCATAAAATCACTAATTCAGATGCCTACAGGGAATGTGTATATTGCTTAGGACCTGCTTATTTGGATGGAGATTGCACTATTTCCTTGGGGGTCAATTATAGAGTGTATATATCACATATAATAACTGATCAGCAAAACAAATTAATGTTGAAGGACCTTCTCCCTTGTACTACTATTGCTTCAATAGATGGGGCTCAAACCCCTTCTAAAAACTGACAAGGGGAAGCCAGACTCAGCTTCCAAGGATAAAGAATCTCATAAGAGATCACAAGACTGTACTTCATTGGCCCCTTCATTGGGGCCTCAAACTAAGATGTCAAAAAAGTTGGATTCGACCACTTCAGATCTGATTGTTTCTAAATCTAAATCACCCTGGATCCAAACACCACCACTCCTACTGGATCCAGTCCCTTCTTGGTTCCCTTCACCCTTCTTGGAGGGATCCCCCCCCACAGGCAATTAAGACTTCCATCCTCCACAGCTTCTCTTACATCTTTCAGAAGCTCATCCAAAGCTGATGTGAATAGGATGATGAGAAAATTTCTCAGAGCTCAGATCCAGATAAGGGTGCTCCCAGCTCTGACCACCACCATATCCAAGAGCTGAACTTTGTTCACTTCCCCCTTGGTCTCACCTTCTCTGATCTGACCCAGTGTTTTGGAGCCCTTGGATTTGTGACCAGTGGCAGTATTCCTATCTGATCCAAAGATGGTCTGTTCTTCGACTCTGGTAACTAACCTGAGCCATCCAGCCCAGAGTCTTTCATAACTGGAGGACTCTCAGAGCCAAAGCATCAGCACCAGATCCAGGGGGGTTGGGATCAACTCCAAAGATTTTGGAACCACCTCTCCTCTCGGATCTTTGGCACTGGACAGCTTGGGTCTGACTCCTTCCTCGGGTGGATAGCTTTGGGGGTTGCAGGAGCCAATGGTTTGGGAATTATCGGCTCCTTTGCTGTCAACATCTGTTTCCCCCAGGTATTCTGCTTTTCTGGCTGTGGAAACAGGCTTCTCTTTATCTAGCAAAAGGACATCCCTGCCCTCCTAAGATCAGACAACTTTACCTCCCTTGATTCTCTGCTCTGACCCTCAATCATCCATTCCATTGGGACAGCCAACCCAATCAAGTCTCCAGTCAGTTTCTCAGAACATCCTCATCTCTTCTGATACTTCGATAGACCACCCCACTGATGAAGCCCCTCTGAAGAGGACATGTAAAAGGAAACACCTAGATACCCCTCAGGAATCTCTCATGGAGGACAAAAATTTCAATGAAAGGGAAGGGTTTCCCAGAACTCCATGAGAAGATGTCTCCTTTGGAGACATCCAAGAGCACCAAAAACAGAAAGGTGGTTGGTCCTCTGATACCCCCTCCCAGGAGGAATCGATGTCCCTGGAGGCTTTCAGGTCTGTCCCAGGTACTTCTTGGGTGATTCCTTCAGCTGATGAGCTCACAGATCTTTTTTCTTGCTGAGCATGGAAGGAGATGGATTCTGTGGAGGCAATCCCTAAATGACCTGACAAAATTTTAGCTCTGCTTAAGGACTGGGCACACTGGAGCAAGAGGGCCTGAGTTGATGCCATGGCTGAGGCAGCAGCCACCAGAAGAGAACTTGCAGAACAGAGGTCTTTTGTCTATACCCCTAATAGAGAGTTCAGGGCTTTAGACAGATTTTTTAAGTGCACGTATGCTTCAGCAACCTTTGCACTATGGTCACTGAATTATCTGGCACATTTTACAAGATTACAAAGAGATTTGAGCAAAGAACCTTCCAAATTTTTTTATTGTCCATGTCTGCTGAAGACCATAATAGAGTCTCTTCACAACTGGCCAGTCTCCAGTCAGTTTCTAATGCATCCATGAGGCTAATCTCCTATACAGCAGAAGGTACCTCAAGGGCAGTGAGGTCAGGCATATCCACTAAGAGACATGACTAGATGTAACTATGTGATTTTTGCGGAGCCCTTTAAGTCTTCATTCATCAATGCTCCCCTTGATGGATCTTCATTATTTGGCCCCAAGGTAAAAAGGACATGCTCTCCAGATGTGAGCAAGAGGGAAAGACCCTGTCTGCCACAGGTGTATGTTTTTCAGACCTTCAAAGACCTTACTCAAGGAATCAATGGGGAGGTAGAAAAATGTGGTTTTGCAAATCACAAGATCCTTTTCAAGACTCACACGGCAGAGGCAGAGGGGGAGAACTCAAATGGAAGATGCCGACCCCATGGCAGAGGTGGTCCGCAGAACCAGGGCTTCTGGGATTCCTTCTTGGACAATCCCTACCAATGCTCCTGATGGGAGGCCTGACTGTTAACCTCTGGAGGCAGTCGGGGGACATTTGTATCTGTACCAAAGAGCCTGGCCACCTATAAAAATATTCCTGGGTACAGAGAATTATATCCAAAGGTTATTTCATGTCATTTTCCCAACATTCCACCCAATCAGAGGGAAACAGCAGCATTAGAAATAGAAAATTTGCTAGAAAAAAAAAAGTCATCCAGGAGGTCCCCCAAGACCAGACAGGATCCAGGACCTATTCAAGATTCTTCTTTGTGCCAAAAATGACAGGGGACTTGACATCAATTCTGGATTTCAGCAAACTAAATCAGTCTGTGCAATAGTCAAAGTTCTGAATGGTCAAGGTTCAGTCCATTTTGCCTCTGCTGCAAAAGGACAACTGGATGTTCAGAATGCGTACTACCACATAAAAATGAACAGGTGCTGCAGGAGACATTTGTGCTTCTGGCTGAGAGCCAGTCATTACCAGTTCAGAGCACTGCCCTTTGGTCTTACCACAACTCCCAGGGTTATTCACCAAATGCATGGCAATGGTAGCAACTCAACTGAGACTGCTGGGATTCTGAGTGTTTCCATATTTAGATGACTGTTTTTTATCATGCCCCAAACAGGCATTGCCTCCTACAAGCAAGGGAGTACTTGCTTCAGTTGTGCATCCATTTAGGCATCACAGTCAGTTACACCAAATCACAACCCAGAATCTGAAGTTCATAGGTATACATCTGGTCACAGTAAATGAGATAACCTCTCTTCCTTCTGCTCGAATTCAAACACTGAGATCCCAGGTCAGGAAAATGATCCAAAATTCTTCTCTTCAAGCATGACTGGTTTGCAAGCCTTGGAATCCCTGGCAGTTGCCTTTACCATCATTCCTCTGTCCAGGTTTCATATAGAATACTTCAATGGACGCTGTCAACACAATGGTCCATTTTTAACATTCTTTAGCCGCTCTAGTAAAGATCATACTAGCATGCAAAAGGTATCTTCTTTGGTAGATTCATTCGAACAAACTCTTTGGAGGTCAACCATTTGCTCCCCCTGCCAACAGTCACAGTGACCATGGACACCTCCCAACTGGGGGGAGAGACAGTACTTGGGAAGGACAGTTCAAGGTACGTGGTCTCCCGAAGAGGCCAAGACACATATAAATGTCCTGGAAATGATAGCAGCTCTCATAACACTGCAGGCCTTTAAAGACGTTCTCCCATCTGGAACAATTTCTATTCAGATGGACAATATATCAGTGGTCTGGTAGAGCAAAAAACAGGGAGGAACCAAGTCTTATCCGCTTTGTCAAGAAGCTATGACAGTATGGCAATGAGTGATCTCTACTGTTCACTTTCTAATAGAAACTCATATTTCAGGAAAAAGCGACATGATTACGGACAGACTCAGCAGGTCCATTCTGATGCCTCATGAGTGGTCTATTAATGCCAAAGTAGAGGACAGAATTTTCCGTCATTGGAGCCAGCCATGCTGTGAACTATTCCCGTCTCCCATCAACAACAAGTGCAGCAAGTTCTTTGCCCTGATCCCTTCAACGGGGGAGTCACTGAGAGATGCTCTAGTCCATGACTGGCCCTCCAGTTTCCTTTATACTTACCCACCATTCCCTCTCATCCCAAAATTTCTACAGAAAGCATTCCAGTTGAACAACACAGTTATCCTCACTGGCCTCATCAGATTTGGTTCCCATTCCTCTGGCCTCACCTTCTACATCCACCCTGGATACTGGATCCAACTCCAGACCTCTTGTCTCACCCAACAGAGATGATTCATTCAGGCATAAAAGACCTCAAGCTGACTGCGTGGTTTCTCCAGTTCCATTGATTACTAGACAGCCCTTGCTCTCCTCCCCGGCCTGTCATGTGCTGTTATTTTCTCAAAAAGCTTCTGCTTGAAGGATTTACAAAATTAAATGGAACAGATTTGTATTCTAGGCCCTCAGCAGGGATCTAGATCCCCTTTCTGCCCCTGTACTGGCTATACTTGTTTTTCTAGCTTCAGTCTTCAATGAAAGGTGCTAGCTTATCTACTATTAAAAGTCCAGTTGACTGCCATTTTGAATTTCCATCTAGGTGAAAATAATTCTACCTTAGCTTCTTCTAACCTTTCTTATAGGTTCATATGTTCATAGCTGTGCACTAGGCTAATGGCCCTGGAGTCTTTACAAGCCTAGTCCATAGAAGTGCCCTGGCATTGTGCCACCCGATGTTAGTTCCCAGTGCATCCATCAAGTAGAGATACTGGAGTGATCCCCCGGGGTGAACTTTCTATTACCCATCCACTCATCAAGGTTTCTCTTGAAGAGAGACAGCAAGGTGCTCTGCTTGACATGTATGGGAAGTCTATTCCAGAGCATGGGCAGTCTCTGGGTGAGAAACCTGTCCCTCCAGCATGTTCTGTTGATTGTGGTAATGAGGTTGAGGTCTCTGGAGTGTGTGGTGTGGAGAGATTGGGATTTCTTTAGATGTAGCATTTCTGACAGAGCTGGGTCAGACATGGCTTTGTAAGTCAAGCAGAGATCTTCTCTAAGTAGGCGATATCAGACAGAGAATAGCTGGAGTCTTTTGAGTCTGTCCATATAGGACATGTGTTTAATGCCTAGGATCCTCTTCATGAGGTACTTCTGTGGCCTCTCCAGCTGTTGTAGTTGACTAGTGAGGTGCATGCCAAATAGGGCATTATACTCGATGATTGGTCTAATGAGGGAAGAGTAGAGAGAGAGAGATGATGACCTCTTTCTTCCTGGATGCAAAACCCTTGGTATAAAAGGACTTTCTGACCACAGTGGCAATGTGGTGGTCGAAGGAGAGGTTGCTGTCAATCTGCATCCCTAGATCTCTTATAATGCCTTCGGTATTCAGTGGGCTCCCATCGATGTGGCAATGTGGGAAATGAGTTTTTACCAAAGTGGATGATGATGCATTTTTTGGCATTAAGCTTAAAGCCATGGCTTCGACATCAGTCACTGGTCTCAGTGAGGCCTTTTTGTAGGATGTCTGCATCACTTAGGGAGTTAATAATGGCTCCCAGCTTGCAGTTGTCTGTGAACTTGGTCAGCCAGAGTCCCTCAGTGTTGGCCTGGACTTCTGAGAAGTAGATGCTGAACATGAGAGGATCCAGGATTGATCCCTATGGGACTCCACTCATGACTGGTCAGCAGTATGACTTGGAGTCCTCTACTTTCACACTGTGTGTTCTATCTGTGAGCCAATTTGCAACCCACCTAGTGATATAGGGGTTGATGCCTAGTTTGGTAAGTTTATCAATAATTCCCAAGTGAGGAATGGTATCAAAGGCCTTGGCCAGATTGAGGTAGGCTGTATGCACTGCCTTACCTTCATCCACAGCCCTGGTGACTGACTTAAAGAAGTCAACCAGGTTGAGAAGGCATGATCTCCCATTCACAAAGCCAAATTCCGTGGGGTCTAGAGTTTGGAGATTTCCTGTATCTTTGTTAATCAGGTCCATGATGATACGCTCCATAGCTTTACATATCAGACTCATCAGGCTAATGGGGCGATAATTCCCAAGGTCTATAATCGCTCCCCCTTTATGGAGAGGGATGACTGTAGCAGTGCGCCATTCAGTAGGGATAATGCCTGAGGTGAGGCTGTGACTGAACAGGGCACACAGATGTGGTGCCAGTTCACTTTGTAGTTCATGTAGAACACAGCCAGGGATATTATCGGGTCCCATGGAAGCTGTATTCTTGGCCTTGGGCAATGCAGCTTTAACCGTTACTGCAGTAATGCTGGGTGCCTGGCATTCTTCTGGTATTATTTTTGGTCCTTTGGGGAGGAGGAGTAAAGTTGGCACTGAATCTGTCAGACAGTATACTGACAATATCTGTTGGTTCAGTATAGGAGGTACCATTGTGCAGTAACTCAGACCAAATCTGGTTATTGCCGTGGAGGTTCTTGATATAACTATAGAAGGCTTTGTGATTGTTTTTAGTGTCTACCGCAATTCTGCCTTCATAGCTGGTTTAGAGGATTTGATGAGGGATCCCAACTTTTTGTTGAGGCTAATAAGGAAGTTTTTCTAGTCTTGAGACTTCACCTTTTCTGAAACAGTTTTTTTCCTTCTGTTGAAGAGTTTATTAATGGCAGGGGACCACCAGATTGGCTTCCTTTTATAGGAGGAGAGTGTCTTGGTTCTGTTGGGTATGGCTAGTTCCATGCATTTATGTACATGTTCGTACAGTGCACTGTTGTATGATTCGGCAGTCATGCAGCTATTTTCCATTGGCATGGGTGCCGTGAAGTTATCCACCTCTGTTTTTAGGAGCTCAAAGTCCACTTTGGAGAAGGTTTTCAGGGTGGTTACTTTTCAGGGAGTGTGGGTGAGATGTGAATTTCCATGGTGATTAGTTTATGGTCAGATCTGACCAGGGAGGGATTGACTATTGGTGTAGAGCAACGGTCACCCATGTTAGTAATAACCAGGTCAAGGATGTTGCTTCCTCTAGTGGGGTCAGAATGAGCTTAAAGGGGCCTTTTTACTTAGACCTCCTTTAAAGGACCCTACCCCTACTTATGATTTAACTATTATGCAACAGGCCCTGACTCAAACTCCTTTTGAACCATCAGCCAGGGCAGATCTAAAATATTTGTCTTGGAAAACCATTTTTCTGGTCACTGTCACATCAGCTAGACAAATATCTGAACTCCAGGCTCTATATTCCAAATCTCCTTATCTGGTTTTCCACATAGACAGGGTGTCTTTGTGGACCAACCCTTCTTTTTTGGCAAAGATAGCTACTGAGTCCAACATCAACCAAGTCATTAACCTACCAGTTTTCTTTCCAAACTATTCAAATAAGGGAGAGTACATGCTCCATCTACTGGATGTACATAAACAACTTTGCTTTTTTTTCCGTGGAAGAATTTCAGGAAAACTGACCAGTTGTTTGTTTCCTTCTCTCTTAACAGATTGGGCAAACCATTTTCCAAAGTTACAGTGGCCAAATGGTTAACTGTTTACATTTCCTTTGTCTATAGTGAAAGAGGATTATCCTTGCCTAAGCCTCCTAAAGCTCATTCCACGAGGTCTATGGTGCTATCTTCAGCTTTTTGGTGAAGGGCTTCCATAGATGACATTTGTGCAGTTGTAGCTTGGACAAGCGCTCACACATTTATTCCTCATTACAAATTGGATTTGATTTCCAGGAACAGAGCTGTGTTTAGCTCCACAGTACTCTGGAATATCCTTCCATGGGGGCCACCCAAGGTTTGAATAGCTGGAGACTCCATCCCATCAGTTCAGAAATGAATGAAAAGGACAACATCAGATAAAAAAAGTTATATACTCACCATAACATTCCATCTGTATTGTCCATTTTCATTCAGTCCTCAGCTTCCTACCCACCTGCCCCCATTATCTCTTTGATTCTGCAAAGACCTTAGAGTTTTTCTCTGGAACATTTTTTCCTTGTTTGAGCTCCAGCTTCTTTTTCCTTTCTTTTCTGTCTTTAGTAACTTCTTTAAGATGTGGTCCCTTTATATCCAGGGGCAGCAAACTTGATCTGAGGTATGTTAGGTTGGTGGGGCGTTACTGGTAAAGAGAGGAGCTCAAGAGTTTTGGATCCAAGGTACTGGTAAAATCGGCAAAAACAGATCCGAATTTTGGATCCAAAACCATCAGCTGAGGAAGAATGGAAATGGACAACACAGACAGAACATTATGGTGAGTACATAACTGTTTTTTTAATGCCTTTGGCCATTTTTATGTTAACTTTTGTACTAGTTCTTATTTAGTTGGCTCCATTAAATATTCTTTTGATTTACCAGCTGCAGATTTCAGACATTTTTCTGTCAGAAATAAAGCCAGTACATTTTGTCTTATTAATAATTTTGTGCCCTAATTATTTTTTCTACAAATATCACAATTCTTGACACTATACTAAGGGCCTAAACAAAAAAGTCCCTGTGAATAGCATTTTTTTGAAGGGAGGGGCTCTTTCCCTACCATATTAGCTCCTGGCAGAATTAGCTGCTATCAATAGAACTAACACTTATGATTAACAAGCACAATTAAAATATGAAAACAATAACAAACTAATAAAAAGTGATACAAAATAATTTATTGCACATGTGACACTCAAAACATTGAAAAGAACTCATAAAGCATGCAATGAGTTGATATATGTAAAGAGCTACGAGTATAACTACATTGGTGCAGTCCAGTGTGGTATCAGCACTGACACCTTGCAGGGATAAGATGATATGTCAACAATCAAAGGAGAGTAGTATTGCTAGAATTTAATTAATCCTCAAGTCTTGGTGAGTACCTTCACAAGGTGGACCCTGCTTTTTACAAAATCTCACCAAGACGACACTGATACATAGACTGTATTTTATATAGCACATATCATGAACAGAATAAGTTAAAAAATAAAAAAGATAGCTGGGTGCACAAGACCCAGGATAATAAGTGCCCAATCCTGGTAGGCGCACTAGTGCCAGGACTGGAAAAAATGGCACTCTTCAGGACGTGAAAACATTCCTACAATGTGGCGAGGCTAGGCCAGGCCCAGGGGAAGGATCCCCCCCTTGTAGAAATAGTACTAGTAGACAAAAACAACAAAAACTGATAGGCCAAAAAAGAGCCATAAAGACAAAAGAGTGGACTATTGAGGATAAGAAAGAAAGAAATTACGTATTGTTACTATTATGCAAGAAGCCCAGAATTTCTAGACAGAAGATATACAAAAAGATTAAGAGAGAAATTAGAGGAAAGAAAAAAATAACTTCCACAAGAAAAACTGTCAGAAGCTTCAAATAAAGATTTGTGTTAGTTAATACAACAGATTTATAAAAAACATTATATAGACCAAGGATGCTTGGATCGTTTGGAAAAATAAGTGACTGAGGAAGTGCAAAAATATAAAGAACAAAATCTAGAGACTTTTGAAAGTTATAAAAAAGAAATATGGACATGGGGAAACAAAGAGATATCTGATATGGTCAATATTTATGCAAAGGAGAAAGCCAAACTAATCAATACAAAAAAAGGCAGCCCCAAAGATATTTGAAGAGAAATACAGGCAAATGGCGTCCAGATATGAAAAATTTCACAATACAAAAAATAAAATCACAAATAGGGAACACAGAACAGAAGATTAGAAAAGTAGAAGTTTAAAAAAAATAGAAGTTGAAGTTATGGAATACCTGCGAAGTGAAGGATTTAATGTAGAAAGTCTAACACAGGTTATATCACAGCATGATGTAACAACAAGTCCCCAAAGTAAGGAGAAACTGGAGGGGCAGGATACATCTGATGAAGAACTATGGACATGGGAAAGAAAAAGAGATTTAATATGGTGTAATACTTATGCAAATGAGAAAGCAAAACTAATCAATACAAAAAAAAAACAGCACCAAAGAAATTTAAAGAGAAATACAGGCAAAGGCATCCAGACATGGACAATTTTATAATACAAAAAATAAGAAAACAAAGAGGAAAAGTAGAAACGAGAATTAGTAATGGAAACGTTAAAGAAATAAAAACTGAGGTTATGGAATACCTGTGAAGTGAAGGATTTAGTGTAGAAAATCTAATTCTGATAACATCACAGCAGGATAGAGCTATGGATCCCCAAATTAAGGAGAAACTAGTGAAGTGAGAAACATCTGATCAGTTGCCATATGAACATATCTTGGAGCCTTCCATAGGAAACCAGTGCAAACGTTCAGCTGGAGTTGCACGGCAAGGGAAGGAAGAGGAAGCTGTGGCAACTCTGACAAAGTCAATGTTGTGGAATGATAGGCCACTAAGTTCCCATATGAAACAGCAAGGGATAACACAGGATGAAACTGAAAAGAATGTGGCACAGGAAAATGCTCTGGAACTTTCTACAGCATCCCCACAGGAAATGTAAAACAAAGAACATGCCCTCAGTTTAAAAGAAAATGATCTAAGAGAACAGTTCCTTGATTTAATAGAGCTGGACAGATATATTAAGATCAATGAAAGAAATAGACTACAGAAAGTCAATAAATCTCAAAAGTTAGAAGTTTGATAAAATAAATGAACACTAATTAGAACTGAGAGATTTGTGTGATATGACAGAAATAAATAATATATATTACTGTGCAGCTAAAATAATAACAGATAAAGTCTTACCAAAAACGCAGGGTAGTAAGGGAAAGGAAGGGGAGAAACTGAATGCCATCACTGAAGTTTTGAACAGAGAAAACTATAAAGCGATTAAGACAATAAAGTGTCACTGTTAGAAAAGTATAGAACAGGGAACAGATCAACAAAAATAGTCAGAAAAGATAGACATGATAAAAGCAATGCACAGTATGACAACAGATTAGGAGCTATCATGCATTATTGCAAATAATAAACTAAAAATATCAGCACAGGCAGAAAATCTTAAGAAGATATGCAGATAAATATAAAGGAAAAGTACAAAATAAGCAATTTATTGTTGACCCAAAAACATTTTATAGAGAATTGGGAAACAAAGCAAAAGGAATTGAAACACCACCAAAATAGAAGAAATAGATATATTTTGGAGAAATATGGAACATAACAAAGATCCCAAATGGATAGAAGACATAAAAGAAAGAATAAGACATTCAAATGTACAGGATATGAAATGGGATGAAGTAATGACCAGAAAGATTGAAACTAAGTTAAGAAAAGCACCTAACTGGAAAACCTCAGTCCTAGATGCAGTACCTAACTTCTAGCTAAAGCTATTAACTTCTTACATGAAGATTTAGCCAAGAGTAAGAACTATTTATCTGAGCACCAGCATAGTTAACAACAGGATAAACAATACTCCTACTTAAGAGCAAGCATGCTAGCTATCCTAACAACTATAGACCAACAACTTGCCTTCCAAGTATGTATAAAATACACACTGGAATTGGTGCTGACAAAGTTTATAGTCACTTAGAAGAAAACTCCATCATGGAGATAGAACAAAAAAGGTAATAAAAGAAAGTCATATGGAACAAAGGATCATTTGTTGTTAAGTAAAGTCAAAATGGAGAACTGTAAAAAAGGGGGAGAATCTAAGTACAGCATAGATAGACTAGTAAAAAGCATTTGAATGTATCCTACATTCATGGATAAAAGTGTGCTTAAGCATGTACAAGATACATCCTACATTGATCAATTACATTACAGCGACCATGAAACAGTGACAAACCACTTTGCAATTAAGCCATGATAAAGAACACATTATTATTCCAGAGATAAAAATTCAAAGGGGGATATTCCAGGGTGACTCTCTGTCACCACTGCTCCTTTGTCTTGCCCTTAACCCATTAGGCTGTCTACTTAACAGATTAGGTCATGTCTACGATTTGGCTCCCAGAAATCAATGAAGTGTAAAGACTTCTCATCTTCTTTTCGTAGATGATTTAAAACTGTATAGTTCATCAGATGAGGAACTGAAAACACAATTGCAAGTAGTCAAAACTTTTTCAGATGATGTAAGAATGCCATTTGGTCTTAATAAACATGCAAAAGCAACTTTTAAAGCAGGAAAGCTGCAGCACCAAGAAAATACTAGACTGGGACAGGAATGTGATTTAAAATATCTTGAGCAAGAGGGAGTGTATAAATATTTTTGGAATTGATGCAGGATCAACAATAAAACATGACCAAATGCAAATAAAACTTAGTAAGGAATACTTTAGAAGACTAAAATTAATACTGAACACAGCGTTGCCATATAGGAATAAAGTCCAAGCTATAAACCAAACAGTTTTGGAGTGATTGACTGGCCCCAAAAGATGTTGGATAGGTTGGACAGGAAAACAAGAAGGATGCTTCATGCTTATCAAATGATTTATAAAAATCATTGTATACCAAGACAATATATTCCCCATTCTGAAGGAGGTATGGGCTGTCTTGAAATTGACTACATGTATAAATCTACAGTTGTGGGACTGCATACATATCTGCTGACCTCACAAGACCCAAATGTAGTGAAAATTTTGAAACATGAGGTGAACAATTCTAAGATTACTTCCTTGCTTAGTTTAGCAGTAGCATATCAGCTTCACGTGGGAATGGAAATCAAACCAGAAGTAGATAAAAATCAGGCAGCAACTGAATATGCCAAAAAAAAAAAAAAAAAAAAGAAAGAACATAAGGTGAAGGATCAGACGAGAAGGCAAGAAATGTGGAAAATGCATAAATATAGTTGCAAGTATAGAAAACTCTTGGAACAGCCTCATGTTGATCAAGATTAAATGCAGGATTGGTTAAGGAGAAGTAAATTTAAAACAAAAGACAAAAGGTTAATATTGGCGGACAAAGATAGTGGAGTACATAAACTTTGGTTTACAAAGTCCACTGAACATGTGGAAGAAACAGACAAATGTAGGTTTTGTAAAACAAAATTGAAAACAATCACACATTTTGTTGCTGGTTGTGATATACTAATGGCAGAAGGACTATATACTGAAAAGCATAATAGTGTGGCAAAACTTGTATTGGGGATTGTACAAATATTATAATACTGCAGCAGCTGAAAAACACTGGAAACATAAGCCACAAAGCATTATAGAAAATGATGAAGTTTATATCACATGGGATCACCCATTTCCAACAGTTCAAAAAATAGATGTGAGAAAATCAGATATAGTAGTCCATAAAAGAAGATAAAAGTAGCATTGATCATTGAAACTGCTACACCCTGTGAGTGCAGTGTCTTACGTACAGAGAGACACAAATCCAAAGGCATCCATCAGTGGGCCTCTGATTAAATACTCCATTGTTTGTCCTTACAGCAGACCCCTTGATTAAATTCTCATGATTTGCAGAAATGAGGGCAATGTGGAAGAAGGATACCCAGACAGTTCCAGTAGTAGTAGCAGCAATGGGTCTTATAAAAAAGAATTCACAGTCATACTTAGATATGTTACAGATGCATGTAATGCTGTACAAACTGCAGAAGAAGTCATTACTAGGCACATCACAGGTGCTGCAAAGAGCACTACTGGCTAATATCAAAGATTGAAACAATACTGATTTCATGAGCTTTAATCATACTTTGACTTAGGAATGGGGTTCATTCCCATCATGGTATTAGAACCCCAAAAGACCTGGAGAAATTAAAAAAGGAAAAACGCAATAATTTTCCAATTTCGTGACAGGAGAAGACACAAATAAGATGGATGTAAACTAAATCTTGTGATTTACTGCCTATAGTGACTCTGACCAAAAAAAAATAAAAAAATATATCACTAAACACACACTTATGACAGGTCAGTCAGGACTCAACTATATTTAAACTATCCTGCAATCTCAGTTCCACAGATAAATAGCTTTTAAATGTATGCAAACCTAACAAAAGAGCTGGACATAGCCTCTACTCCTATGCCATTGCAAGACTATGGAATGATGTAACTCCAAGTATTAGTGCCTTAAATTCCTTTAAGACTTACAAAATTACACTAAACAGTCACTTTCTCAACTCTGACATATGCCCTTGCTCTTTAACTTAAGTCTACCATACTTAATCTATCTCCATTGACTTCCTCTTACCCCTCCATACATTATCTCATCATCAGCTATCTCCCTATCCCATCACCTGGATTTTTTTACTTCTCTATTTCTTTCTAATTCCTGCTCTCTATTTCTCCTGAACTGCTACAAATACAACTTCTTATCTTATTCTAGTATACTGGCTTCTTTTGACAAATCTCTCACTACAATTTAATCCTATATCCCTCAGACTATCTATCACCTTAACCTCCCTAACTGTCTCACTATAATACCCTCCTATATCTCTTTCAGTAGCTATCTACATTTACCTCCTTACCTTCACTTCCTCTCCTTCAAAAATCCCTTACCTCCTCTGTCTTTATACACTCTTTTTCTCTTCCCTGTGTGTTACATTCATCATTACATAAGTTCTACCCTTATACACTGAAAACAAAACTAATATATTTTCTGTCTTTTGTAGAACTAAATCTGCTCTGCCAGTACTGCTCATCTCAAAACTAGAATTTTAGACTGAACTTCTATAATTTGCTGCAAATGTTATTTATCTTCATGACAAATTGTATTATGTCTAGAGATATACATAAGCTTTTGTTAACTGTAAAAACTACTAATGTTTGAATTTGTATTAAAACCTATATAATATTTAGCTATAACTGTTAAAATCTTTATGTCTGCATTATTTTTGGAGTTTTTCTCCCTGGGCCTCTGCTGAAAATGGGTTCCTGACCCAGTCAGAGTCAGAGTTTCTCAGTCTCCAAATGTTAATTAATTAATTAATTAATTAATTAATTAATTAATTATGTGCTGCTGTGCTAAAGAAATCAGTAATAACCACTGAGTGCATCCTCTTCAGCCACCAAGCACACGTGGGCACTTAGATGTAAGCTTCTGTTTGCACTTCAGGTTCAGTATTAGTGCATTGACAAGATAATTTCAAATCCAAAGGCATCCATCAGTGGGACTCTGATTAAATACTCCATTGTTTGTCCTTACAGCAGACCCCTTGATTACATTCTCAGTCGTTTGCCATTTTCATTACCTGAAGTTGTTAGTTGTACCACTGGGCAGCATGTTCACAGTTCTTACTGAAGAATAGGTCAAGAAAATATCTCTTGACAGCAGTACATCCTGAAGTCCATCACAGTAATGTTGCTACTTAATATTCATTTATACTACCTAGACAGAGTTGGCTTTTTTGCTTTTTAAAATAAAAAACTTTTTCACTTACTTGATTTTACTTCCATTGTCAGACTCCTTAGGTGCTAAGGGCTTTCACTTTCTGTAGTACACATGCACTCACACAGCAATTGATCTCCTCACCTGCTCTGTTATGGGTAGAGGGGCATTTGCCAGTACTGTTCTTGGCTGAATCCATCCCCTGGTGTGCTGAACTAATCACCAGGCCTCCAGATATTCCACACACTGGTATAAATTTTAATCATGGGAGTCCTTTCCGACACAGGCAGTTGTATGCAAGAACACATTTGTCTTTTGCGATCTCTACATAGGCCCCCTGTACTGTCCATAAGTAGACCTCCATCAAGCTTAGGTAGGTGTAATTTGTAGTGCTGTGTAAGCAAATGCATTGCTGAATTTTACATGTGATGATGATACATTATTTTACCTTTAGTCATATTTTTATCTCATCTGCACATGCTCAGTAGAGCTGTACTAACAAAATAGAAGTATTTTTGTTATGAACTGTTTAGTTTTCATTTAAGTATGGTTAATTATACTGTTGTAAACACTGTGCCACCATTGAAAATGGACTTTTACCCTGTTGGACAATCCTTGTGAACAAATGGAATGAACAAATTAATTAAAAAAATAAATATTCTTTGCTGTTCAATGTCAGTGTCTATGCATTTGATAGCCGACTTTGACAAACTCAGATTAATGAGTGGTCATCAAACAACAGTTACTGTACTAGTACCTTAAAGATATAACATTATCACCACATTAGGTGCACTTCAACACATGCAGACAGTCTGAGCAAAAAGCTCCTTGAACTGATTGCACTGATGCTTGAGGGAGAGGGAGAGCCAGACACTGTCTAAATTAGTGAGACCTAATACACTGAGAACAAGGCAATTTAACATTATTTGGTATGCATGCGCAGAATGAAATAGTATGAGGAAACAGAGGAAGAACGAAATAAGATTCAACTTCAAGGAAACAGAGAAAACGAAACAGAATAGTCTGCTATATAACATACACATTGTATATATTTATATGACTGCCATGCAGGTTGCCAAGTGCACATGTTACTGACAGGTAAGAGACATGTCACAGTTCATCAAAATCATAGACCATCAAGTTGTGCTATATATATATAGACACACACACACACACACACACACACACACACACACACACACACACACACACACACACACACACACTCTTGCATTTATAAGAATATACATTTAAAAAGATACTGACAGCTCAGTATTGCTAATAACACTGATGCTTTTGGATGGTGATGTCATAAACTAAGGGAAGTGCATCTGCAGTCTCCCCTAGTGATAAACAGGTATAATGGCAGAACTCAGTTAAAGGTCCTTATCTTAGCTCCATTATTCTGGCTGTTGATTGCTACATGGGACTGGCAAATACCCATATGTAGGTATGTAAGATCAAGAAAAGGACAAATATACTTTATTTATTTATTATTATTTTTATTTTATTTTGCATTTGTTTACCAGGAAAGTCCGACTGGAAACAATTCCTTTTCATTGGAGGCCCAGGAGAAAAGCTCCAATTACAGGCATATTGTTACCATATAAAAGTATACAGAGAGTAGCAGTTAAAGACATCTCAGCAGATTACAAACATTACAAAATACCACATTGATGGGAAATATCAGTTACATAATGTTGAAGAACACATTTTTTTACATGGCAGAAGTTCCATTATACATAATCATGCTTCAGATACAAAAGTAAAGAAGATTATTTACCTACAGTTGCAGTTAATAATTGCTGTTAGATTAAACTAAAATAATGGGTGGTATTATATCTAGGAAATAGGAAAGACCAATCCAGGGGAGTGACAAGTGCATAACCAGCTGTCCACAAGGTGTGACTTAAGCAGCTTTTTGAATTGTGAGATAGAGCTGTTGGAAATAATTGGGGTTGGCAGTTTATTTCATATTTTAGGGATGGAGTTAGAGAAGAGAGATTTCCCAGCGAAATTGTTGGCTTTGGTGGTATCAAGAAGGTGTTGATTACTGGAGCGAAGAGATTGGGTAGTAGTGTATGGCTAAATGAGATTATGGACAAAGGGGTTTTATCAGGCTGGTGGAGAATTTTGTGAGCAAAGGTTAGTTGATTAAAGTGTAGAAGCTGGAGGAGTTCAAGCCAATTTAGCTGTTTAAGTGATGTACAATGCTGTGATCTGTATGGGGCATCAGTGGCAAATGTTGCTATTTTATTGTAGCAAGATTCCAGTTGGAATAAGTCAGTTCTCCAGAGGTTGGTGAATACTGGACAGGCATAGAGGAAGGCAGATAGGAGGTGTGTGAGCTATGGTAGCTTTTGTGTTGCTTGTAAGAAATTATTTATTTCTGTACAGGAGGTGTGTGTGAGCTATGGTAGCTTTTGTGTTGCTTGTAAGAAATTGTTTATTTCTGTACAGGAGGTGTGTGTGAGCTATGGTAGCTTTTGTGTTGCTTGTAAGAAATTGTTTATTTCTGTACAGGAGTCCTATTTTCTTGTGAACCTTTTTGATAGCTTGGGCTATGTGAATGTCAAATTTCAAGTTATTGTCAATTTTGACCCTAAGCAGTTTAGTGTGAGTAATTGGGGTGATTATAGTTTTGTTTCTGGGCAAGATATTAAAGGATTGGGAAATTAATGGGGATTAGTTGGGCTAAAAAGAAGGAACTTAGTTTTGCTGGGATTTAGAATGAGCTGGGAGTTAGTGAGCTATGTTTCTACAGTCAGAAATGATTATTGGGTTATGGTGTGGGGGGCTTGTAGTATGAGGGCTGCACATATTAGTGTAGAGTTGTCAGCGTATTGTACTACAGAGGTGCTCAACTGGTTAGTGAATAAAGAGAATAGTAGAGGTCCAAGGATTGAGCCTCGTGGAACCCCTAAGGTAATTGGAAGAAGAGGGGAAAGTTGGCGCTGCCATTGGATGGCTTGCAGTCATCCTGCTAGGTAGCTTTGGAACCATGTGATAACGGAACTGCTGTAGTTTAGGGTGGAGAGAATATTGATGAGTTTATTGTAACTGTTGAGGTTTAGGGTGGAGAGACTATTGATGAGTTTATTGTAATTTACCATGTCAAAGGCTTTGGATATGTCTAAAAATATGGCAGATACAAATTTTTCTGTTATTTCTGTGGTGGTTCACTGTGTTAGTAAAGGACAGTAATGTTGTGGTGGTGCTGTGAAAGGGATGGAAACCCTGTTGGGTGTTTGATAGTAATTTATGTATCAGAAGATAATCCATTAGTTGAGTGTGCATGACTCTTTCTAGCATTTTGGATAAGGGAGATAAAATGGCAGTTGGGCAATAATTGGGGACTTCAGTGGCATTTCCACCCTTGTATACTGGTAAAATGTGAAAGGATTTCCATATTACAGGCACCTGGCTTTCAGATATTGATTGATTAATAAGTATGACTACTGGATAGGCTATTGCGTCAGCTGCAGTTTGTAGAAATTCTCCTGGAAGGTTGTCAGTGGCTAGGGTTGTTGGTTTCAGTTTTTGAAGTAGTTGTGTTATAGATTTAACAGATACTGGGTGTAAGTGAAAATAGTAGATGGATTCTAGGGATTTGGTACTACTCTGGGGGGATAATAGGGGTAGGGTTGCCTACAATACCTAGAGAGTTAGCTAGGGTTTGGACAGTTTCTGTAAAGAATTTATTGAATTGGGTTGCTATATTGTCAGAATTATTAGTTGTTGGGGTGGGGGTAGAGGATTTACCTGGATGAAGTATGTTATTAATAGCTGCCCAGAATTTATGAGGGTGTCTTGATTGTGTATTTTGGATGTTTTGGTAGTAGTTGATTTTGTCTATTTTTACTTGTTTTTTAGCTTTATTCCAAAGTTCTAGGTAGCAATTTGGGTTTTGATTTTATGAAATTGTTCCAAGGCTTTGTCTCTAGCTTTAAGTGGGGATCTACATTCTTTTGTTAGATAGGGTGCATAATTAGATTTAACTCTGATAGCTCTAGGGGGTGCATGGTAGTTTAGAATGTATAAGAATGTGCTGTTGAATGAGTTTGCTAGTCTTCTAGAGGTAGCTGTTTAAGGGGTTCCCAGTTACAACTATTTAGAGTGGTGATGAAACTATTTAGATTGAATTATTTTTTTGTTTCTGATTAGGCAGATGGTGGGCTGGATAACTTGGTGAGTCCAGGTCCTAAGAAGAAAAGTTGCCTGATGGTCAGTTAGAATGTCTGGTAGGCAGCCAGATTGAGATGCTAGAGAGTGGTTGTTACCAAGATGCAGTCCAGGATTGACTGTCGTTTGGAAGATTTATCAGTCTTTGTAGGGGAGGTGATGATTCGGGTAAACCCATGGAGGTTTATAAGGGATGATGGATTTTCTGAGGAGCAATTAAGCCAATCAATATTGAATTCACCCAACATGATTGTTTCTTGTGGGAAGGAGTTGGAAGTCCAAAGTAGTATGTTTTCTAGAGTGGGGATATTGTCTCCTGGTGGGATATAACCACCTATATTATTAATGTGTTTTTGAGGTTAATCTTTAATTTGGCAAAGATGAGTTCAGCATTGTCACATTCAGGAATGTTTATGTCTAAGTGGTTAGGGTATTTTTAAATAAAAGAGCTAGACCTCCATCCTTTCTTGTTATCCTGTCTTTTCAAAGAATGTTGTATCCTGGAGGAGTGATTTCATATTGTTAATGTTGGGTTTTAGCTAAGTTGCACTTATTATTAATATATCTAGAGAGTAAAAAGACACTAGGGCATGCAGGTCATGCACTTTGTTAGCAATACTTCTGACATTCATGTTAAGGAGGAGTAAGGTGGATTTGTCTTTCCTGTAGAGTTCCAAGGTTGGTTGTGTTACAGTTATTTACTATTGTGGGTGTTGGAGAGGGACCAGGACTGGGGTGTATGTCTCTGGACTGGTTTAACTGATTAAGTATGTGTGAGCAGTGTTTGACAAGCTTGTCTAGTAGTTTTTCTAGCTTTTCAGAGGTGTGGGAAATTATCTTAGATGATGGATTTTGTGTAGGTGGAGGTCTGAGGATGTGGTAGAGAAAGGGATGGAGATATAGTATAGTTGAATTGTTTATTTGGATGTGTAGGTGGTGAGGTCTGCCAGGGAGGGGGAATGTTGTACTGTAGAAGAGTGTGGTATGAGGTGAGGAAGCATAAGAGTAGTAGCATAGAAGTACCGATGGTTTGGAGGAGTGTTATGCGTAAGTAAGTCTTTTTAAGGTGACACATTTTAATTAAGGTAATTTGAAATTATTATGTGGAGAGAGGTAGATATACTGGGTAGTTGATGGCAAGAGTATTTGTGTAGGTTTGTGTGTTTTCAGGTAGTAGAAGGGATGTGTAGAGATATGTATTTAAGTAATAAGATATAGTTAACAGGAGGGGTGGAGATTATCACTTTTAGGTACTCCTATAATAGGCATGCTTTCTAGTGTGTTCAGCTGAGTATGTTAACTAGTAGAGGTGTGGATTGTGATTGCTTGCTATGTGGTTGGGGTTACTAGGTATAAATGTAATTGAACAGGGGGTGGGTGGGAATGGGGGTAGGGAAGGGGAGCGGAGTGAGCCCAAAGGGCAAAAAGAACAGGCTGGCCCTGGCCCCTAGAGCAGCTCTGGGAGAAGAAAAACAATCAGTAAGGTAAGTTGTAATAGATATAGTGATGGAGGAAAGGTAGAGGAGAGAGGATGAAATGGATAAGTTATAGTTATTTTCAGAGAAAAAGTTGCCTTAGGAAAGAGGAAACAGGTAGTGGGGGCTAGACAGAAAGGCACAGTAATAAAGCTTTTGAGTAAGAGATTTGTCAGGTGTAGAAAAACACTAACTGGAGGAAGGAGTGGGTATCAATGTCAAGAAACACTGTGTTTGGATTGCACAAAAGCCTGTCTATTAACTAGCAGTAGGTATTAAGTATGAACATTAAATATATATAACACTATGTAAGATTTCAACAATATTGCTTCCTATTAAATCACTGGATGGGTTGAGAATTAAGTGGAATGGAGGGTGTTATTGGGTAGAGAGAGCCTTGGGAAGTGAGGGGTGATGTACAGTGAAAAGATACAAAAATACAATTTCACAGCCATAGAAAATATCTAAGACTTTATTGACAAGTTGAGCGCTTTCTTCCCACAATCAAGACTTCTTCAGAACATTTTCCATATGCACACATCTCTCTTAAATATCCATTAAAACCACCCACCCATCCAATTATGTAACAACATAATAAATACTTAAAGTCAACCATGTCTTAAAACATGTTCAAATACTAAGAACATTATAAATAATTAACCATGTTTTAAGAGAAAAGAAACGGCATAAATGGCTTGCTTAAATTCATGTATGCTACAAAATGCATGTGTTGTAAAAATAATAATAAATGTGTAATATATATATATATATGTATATATATATATATATATATATGCAATTAATATAAAACATAATAAATAAATAAATAAATATATATATATATATATATATATATATATATATATATATATATATATATATATATATATATATATATATAAAACAATTTGTTAAAGCACTAAAACCTAAAGGTATGATCATTAAATTCTTGTACATGTCTACTCAAGGCATTTGTAACTTTCTGATTTCTTATATGCAATACATGTTCCCTCATCCTATCCTTGAATTTCCTACAGGTCTTTCCCACATAGAATGCTGAACACATTTGGCACTTGGCCAAATACACCACATTCATGCTATTACAATTGAAATGGCCTGTAATATGTAATGGCCTGTTGTTTAATATAAATCTATCCTTGGTTTCCAATAGACTCTTACAACAAATGCCCATTCCACATTTAAAATTTCCATTTATTCTTAAAGGGACAAAACCAACTTTTATCTCCTTTTTATTGTTATTGTTGGATTGCAGTATGTTCTTAAATGACCTATCTTTCCTGAAAACTACCATAGGTTGTTTCCAGTTTTATCAATAAGATGGTCATCACAGGCCAAAATACCCCAATTCCATCTAATAATTTCCACTATTTCCTCACCATCCAAATTAAATGTGGCAATGAAACTAAAGGGTCCATTAATGTTCTTCACCCGGTCCAACAGGAATTAATCAGGACCACCTGTTCCACCTGCTTTCAAAATGGGTTTATATACCCCATTATACCTTTTTATTGTCACTTCCCTACCAATCTTTTGTACCATACTAGTGGGGTACCCCCTCCTCTCAAAAAGTTGGGCAATAAACTCCACTTCAGCTTCAAATATTTCATCTTCATTTATCATGTGGGTGGCCCTCATGATGTGCCACTATGAATATACCAATCGGAGAAGGACTTTACTAATTCTTGTCCCTCCTGCGGAAAGCCCTGTGTTAGTGATTCGAATGTTGACTGCACTTCATTCTCCTGTAAGAATGATAGAGCGACAAGTCTCTTGACTGCAAGTTGGAATGTTTGAGATGTTATAGTGCCTAGTTAAACCTAAACTTTGAACCTTGCGCCATACATTTTGACAAAAATGGAAGAGGCAGCCCTTAGATTTGGCATTAGGAACATTTAGTCTGACGCTTTTAAGGGCTGCAATTTCAAAGTCGCACAACACGAATCTCACAGTTACATCAAAGTTATGATCTGACAACAAATGGAAAACACAATGCCACAAGTAATTGTAACATTTTAGGGATTTCTTAGACAAGAATGCATACAATAATGGAATAGCCTGACTATGAGTGCCATACTTCACAAATCCGTGAATAGAATAAAGTTGCCTAATATTCAGACTTTTGCCAAAGAACGTGCCGTCCATCATCCAAATAGTGGCATGGCTCAAGTCCTGCAAATTGCTTACTGTGCTAAACACTACCACTTTAGTTTCAGAACTACTATCATACTTTCTCCTACTAACAAATTCACCATCTTTCAATGGGAACATTGAGAAATCAATGTTGTCTAAAGTCACTTCTGCACCTCCATAATAGGAAGTTTGTTTACGGCGAACACGTCCAACTTGTTGCAACAAAGCTTTCCTATGAGGTACATGAGAGATTGACTCAAGAGAAGTGGAGGCCACAGCAATCTTGAAGAATTAAACACAGAGTATCATGGCTATACATTGCCCATATTTTCACCTCATTACAAACTTTGTATCTTTCTACTTCACCCGGTTCAGCCGTATAGTTATGCGGTACGGACTTATGTAAAATATCACCTGTAGGCATCAATGTTGTTTTAGCTCTGCCTCTGCAACTGTCACTTATTTTATATTTACAACACCAGTATCTTCTGTTAGCCCTATATCTTTCAAGATAGTAAATATAATTATCTACCACAAGTAATTATTTCCCTTTCTGGGAAGTAATGGTTTTATAGGCAGTACCTACTATACCAGGAGCTTCCATCTTTAGTACCCTAACAGCAATGTGGTGCATTGCACATCGTTGCCATAATTTGCAGTTTGATTTGTAGTGCATAGCAGCGTGAATTTGCCATAATTAGCGGATTGATTTGTAGAGTATAGCAGCGTGAATACATGTCTCAGTACACTTAATTGTTGTATTTCACTGGACATATTATTTATAATTCAGTGTATGTCTATATTTTTCACTTTCTGTATTTCCATTTTCATCTATATGGGATGTCATTCATATGTACTTTCGTTTAAGTGATTTGTTGATCTTGTGGTCTCGTTCAAATAGCTGTCGATGTTCTGAACTGTCAAACATCTAAAGTAGATCCATATATATATATATATATATATATATATATATATATTTATTATGTTTTATATTAATGGTATATATATATATATATATATATATATATATATATAAAATATATTACACATTTATTATTATTTTTACAATACGTGCATTTTGTAGCATACATGAATTTAAGTGAGCCATTTATGCCATTTTTGTTCTCTTAAAACATGGTTAATTATTTATAATGTTCTTAGTATTTGAACATGTTTTAAGATGTGGTTGACTTTAAGTGTTTATTTATTATGTGATTACATAATTGGATGGGTGGGGTGGTTTTAATGGATATTTAAGAGAGATGTGTGCATATGGAAAATGTTCTGAAGAAGTTTCGATTGTTGTAAGAAAGCACTCAACTTGTCAATAAAGTCTTGGATATTTTCTGTGGCTGTGGAATTGGATTTTTGTATCTTCGGTCTGTTTGCTATTCTTGGTTATGATGTACAGTGAAACCGTATAGTCGGAGACTGAGGGACAGAAACAAAAAATAGTAATAGCGGATATTTTATCATGTACATTCAATATATACAGTCTGACTCCTGGATAGTTGGGAGTTGGTTCAGGCTTCCTCCAAGAGGGATGGATTTTCACTGGGATCACCTTTGCCTTGGGACACTCTGGTACAATTGCATTTGAAGGAGTGGTCAGTTATGGGAGTGCCACCTAATAAGAGTGGAATGCATTATGTGATAAATAATTAATGTACTATTGATAGAAGCTTGCTGTACACTTAAAAAATAGTGAAAGGGTAAGTGTCTTAGCAAAAATATTAGGCAGTTAACACAGTGCAAAGCAATTATTGTACCAATTTATGAAAGCCAAATTATAAATATGTGGAGACTAGAGATGGCTAGTTTGCATTCCCTATTCATGAGTTTAATAAACGCTTATTCTGCTACTTAGAAATGCAACATCAACATGTCGTAATAACAACACACTGAAAAACTTAGAGTACAGCAGTGGAGAATGCAGTCTCAGGCAATGATATTGACAGCAACAGAGCTGTACAATTTTTAACTAATCTCTCGATATATATCAAAGAGCATTAGTAATAAGTTGCCAATGTTCAACAAACATCATTTGAATCCAATTGTTTGCAAAGCACAGATAGCCAGACTTGTCAGAGATGTCCTTTAGTTAAAACAGCATTACTAAATGTAGGACGCAATGTAATAATATGCACTGATTAGCAGCTTGGTTCTAGGTGCGTTCTGCACATGTAACTAGTATTGTAAAGTTCTAAACATTAGGTATTGCTAATCGGTAATGTCTACAGATAAATTTAACCGACAGATTATGCTTATTCAAACAAAACAATACAGTCACTCCTTTAAAGTGCCTGTCCCCACCACACAGTTGGTAACAGAAAGATAATTAAAAAAATATAGTTAGAAAGTTACAGCTGTGGCAGTAACGCTAACAGGATCTTATTACACTTATATAAATCACTAACATATAATCAAACAAAAACTATAACTTTGCTCCTACAAAAAAACAAAAATGCTCACAGATTACAAACAACAGTAACAGAGCACATAAATGAGAGCTAGGTATATGCTTACAGCTTGTGTTCCCTATATGTAGGAATTCACACGTCCTGGTTACCGCAACAGCACACATGCAACACCATAGGGTCCATAGTGGCTTTTAGAGGAAGGGTAGAGTAGAAGAGAGGGGGCCCCAAGCAGGAGATGTTTTTTAAATGGAGCAAGGCATCATGGGAGTAGCTAGGTGGGAAATAGGATTTACCTTGAGAAATAAGAGGTGGAAAAGGGGAAAGGCAAGAGTATTTAGCAAGTAGATTTGGCTGTTAGACTATAAGGGAGGGGGAGGGGGTAATGACTGGCCCTGGCCCCTAGAGCACCTCTGGGAGAAGAAAAACAATCAGTAAGGTAAGCTGTAATAGATATAGTGATGGAGGAAAGGTACAGGAGAAAGGAAACAGGTAGAGGGGGCTACACAGTAACAGAGCCTTCAGATGAGAGATTTGTCAAGTGTAGAAAAATACTAAATGGAGAAAAGAGTGGGCATCAATGTCTATAAATACTGTGTTTGGATTGCACAAAATGCTGTCTATTAACTAGCAGTAGGTATTAAGTATGAGAGTTAAATGGATATAACACTATGTAAGGTTTCAACAAAAAAAATTCCTATTAAATCACAGGAGGGGTTGAGAAGTAAGTGGAATGGAGGGTGTTATTGGGTAGAGAGAGCCTAGGGAAATGAGGGGTGATGTACAGTGAAACCGTATAGTCAGAGACCAAGGGACAGAAACAAAAATTAGTAATACCAGGTATTTTATCATGTACATTTAGTATATGTGGTCTGACTCCTGGGTAGTTGGTAGTTGGTTCAGGCTTCCTCTAAGAGGGATGGGTTTTCCCTGGGGTCACCTTTACCTTGGGACACTCTCGTACAATTGCGTTTGAAGGAGTGGTCAGTTATGGGAGTGCCTCATTCAATCTATGCGATCTGACTCCTGGGTAGTTGGTAGTTGGTTCAGGCTTCCTCCGAGAGGGATGGATTTTCACTGGGGGTCACCTTTACCTTGGAACACTCTAGTACAATTGTGTTTGAAGGAGTGGTCAGCTATGGGAGTGCCTCCTACTCCAAAGTTCTTCCACTCCTCACAATGGATATCAATGTTTACATAGCAGCTAGTGTGCTGCATTCTGATGTGGCAATGCTGTATTAACTTTACAATATTTGTACATCTCTAGTTTTGGTCTTAACACAGACAAAAACCTCACATTTGACCTGCAAATCCAGTCCAATGTCAAAAAGGCACATCAAAAGCTTGGCACTATCTACTGTCACAAACATCTACTCAGTGCATCAGCCCAACTTTACCTTGTCTCTTCTTTTCTATTACCCTCTCTTTTATATGGTGCCCCCCTCCTCACCAACATTCACTCCTCTCTAAAGTCCAAACTAGACTCATGCTACAACAAAATTGCTAAGTTAGTAACTAATGCCTCCTACTCATCCCACCACTGCTTATCATTACGCAACTTAAAATGGCTTGAACTCCCCGACTATCTCACCTTTATCCAACTAACTACAGCTCACAAACTCATTCATAATCCATCCATATAACCTGCTCTATCTTCTATACTTATTTTATACCATCCTATCAGACCACTCCGATCCAACAACCAACTGCTCGTAAATATAGAAAAACTCAAATTTTCGGCTGACCACATGCTTTACTCCTTTACCATCACAAAACTTTGGAACTCCCTCCCCCATCACTTAGATCCACCCGCTCAGTAACCCTCTTCAAGCCACCTCTGAAACAACACCTCTCCTCATCTTGGCTGTGCACATGTGCTAACACCACATCTCATATAACCTAACTTCAACCATCACAACTATTCTTACCCCCACTCTACTACTCTGGCGTCCTCCTTTCACATCCACCTGTCTTACACCATCTCTCCATCCTATCCACTTCCCTCTTCTACTAACCCTCATTGTTCTAGCATTGATCCCTCCTGTCTACTTCCTTCTCTTCCTAACCCTTGTAGACCTACCATTGAACCAGGCAAGATTTTCAGGTACTCTCGCAGCCTACCTTAATATCATACCACCACTTATATCTGCAACAATATCCACCGACTTTGCTAATTCCTGCAACAGGACTCATAAGGTCTATCACTCAGTTATTACTCCTCCTAAACGTGTGAAAAGTTTAAGTACCTGGTTCTAATTAATTCCTGTATCTGCTTTGCACCCACTGCATGAAGTGTCCTATATAAATTTTGCTAGCTGAAAGCTACTCATATGGAATGTTCTCATGTATATAATCTGTATTGCTTGTATAATATCTTTGATTTGAGAATGATTGCTTATGTACTGTTTTCTTTCATCAATTGTATAAGCTGCCAATGATATGTACTAAATATCTTTATTAATGTAAATTCTCTATTGTATGTGAAATGTCTTATATGTGGAGCTTTTCTCTACGGGACTACACTAAAAATGGGCACTTCTGGCCCAACTGGACCATCCTGGTAAACAAATGCAAACAAATAAATATGTAAATAAATAAATAAATAAATGTGTTAAATATTTCTAGCATATCTTCAGTTTTTCGCTCAAGTCTCTGAGAGGTGCGGAAAGCCCCAAAGAGTGAGGTACCAATTTGTCATCAAAAGGGAAGAAAAAAAACTTATTTAAATTCTGCTTAAATATTTTACGTTGCACTTATAGTGACCTGTGTGGTGATACTTTTTGATACTTCTCTGCTTTTTGTCCAAGTTTTAGACAAAAAAAGTTACCATTCTGCATGTTTTTTTTTAAGTTTGTTCTGGGACCTTAGTCTTGTAGCTTTGTTTGCAGTAGTGGGAATATTGTGTATTACTGCATGATTTTGGCATTGTTTAGACATATACTCACTCTTCTATTGCCAAAATCAGATAATTCCATGTAAAAGGTAGCTTTTTGCATTTTGAACCCATCTTGAGGCCTCATTCTTGCAGCTTCATTCACAGTTTATTTATTTATTTTTTATTTATTTGTCTTGTGTTAACCGGGTTAGTCCAACTGGGCCAGTGGCCCATTTTCAGTGGAGACACGAGGAGAAAAGGTTCACATACAACATATCCATGACACTAACAATAACAGTTTCATTTAGGTGATATGACTACATAACTACATACATTTGTGCCAAATGGAAGTTAACAAACTAGTAAACGAACAGATTGAACAAAATGTAGCTTTGCAATACCAAACAAATAAATACATAAATAAGCCCCCAATACATCTTAATGATTGAACCAAATTGGAAGAGATGAAGAAGAGGTAATTAAATAGAACGGCTAAGTGGAGGGGAGGAATACATAAGACTCCAGAGCATGAGAGAAACAGCGATACGAGGAGAGAGGAGGACAGGGATCCTTAGTAGCTAAGTGGGAGAAAAATAAGAGATTTAAGTATAGTGTTAGTGAAAGGCACAGCTAAATATGAGATTAAGTATAGTGTTAGTCAGATGCACAGCGAAGGTATTACAGTACTAGTTATTATAAAGGTAACTAGTTATTATAAAGGTAATGTACCAGGAAGGAAAGGAGAAACTGCTGTAGACAGATGGTTGGCAGAGGATTGTAGTGGGTAGGGTGGTGACAAGAGCAGGAGGGAGAGTTAGAAGGGAGTGTTTTAATTCTCTTTTGAAATGGATCGAAGACTGAGGAGAACATAGATAAGTTGAGAGTTTGTTCCAAGTCTGAGATAAGGAGCATTTGTAGAGTAGTCTACCTGTTGTTTTATTTGGCCTGTAGGTGTCCAGTAGCATTTGATCAACAGTACAGAGATACTGACAGGGTTTGTATAGAGTTAGGAGGGTGGACAGACAGGGACAGATTTCAGGTTTGTAAAGAAGAGAGTGTGTCATCTGTAGGTGAGAGAGGAGTAGTTGAAGGAATTTACGCCACTGTAGTTCTTTGAGGACAAGGCAGTGTTGTGATTTATAAGGGCAGTTACAGGGACATCTAGCTATTTGGTTGTAAGTTTGTTCAAGTTTGGTTAAAAGATTTACTTGTAGGTGGACAAATATAGGGGAAGAGTAGAGTAGACAGGTAGGAGGTAGGCTTGAGCAAGAGAAGTCCTAGAGGTGATGGATAAGAAGTTTTTGTTTCTGTACAGTAATCAAAATTTTTGATTGGTCTTTTTGATGGATTTTTGGATATGGAGTTCAAATTTCAGTTCATCATCAATTGTAATTCCTAGAAGTTTGGTATCAGAGTCAGGATGAATGATGGTGTTATTTAGGGAAGAGAGACTGGAGGAAGTTTTAAGGCTGGACATTGATCTAGGAAGGTAAAGAAGAATTTGTTTTTCTTTGGGTTAAGAATGAGTTGATTATCGATTAATCAGTGTTCAATGGTGTTTAAAGCAGTCTGTGTGAGGGAGTGAAGTTTGGTAGGGTTAATAGAGATGGTAATTGGAGTAGAATCATCAGCGTACTGGATCAATGATGAGATACAGCAGGCTGAGCATAGATTGTTAGTAAAAATAGTAAAGAGAAGGGGACCTAGAATGGATCCTTCAGGGACACCGGTTTGGATAGGTAAGAAAGACGAGCAGGAGGTCTGTCATCTATCAGATTGCTGTCTGTTATTAAGATAGCTAGAGAACCAGAGCATAGTGGATGAAGAGAGGTTAAGTTCAGTTAGTTTAGTAAGGAATTTAGGGTAGGAGATGGTGTCAAATGCTTTTGAGAGGTCCATGAAAATACATGATACCAGTTTATTGTTATCTCTAGCCTCTGCTATAGTCTAGGTGATGGATAGAAGGGCTGTAGATGTGGTGTGATGGGGTCTAAATCCTTGCTGAGAGGGGGTAAGGAGGTTTTCCTAAAGTAGATATTTAAGAAGCTGACCACAAATGTAGTTCTCTAGAACTTTAGAGAGAGGGGAGAAGATGGCTTTTGGGTGGAAATTAAAATTATCAGTAGAGTTTCCTCCTTTGTGCAGTGGAATAGTAAAAAAGCATTTCCAAATTTCAGGGACTATAGATTCTTTGATAGAATGGTTGATAAGGACAGAGATGGGATATGCTATAGAACTGGCTGCAAGTTTGAGAAATTGAAAGGGTAGGTTGTCAAAGGAAGGAGAGCATGTTTTTTAAGTTTCTGCAAGAGGGATTTTATATAGGTAGTGGAAACAGGTTTCAGGGAGAAGGCTGTATGGAGGTAAGTGGTGGAGGGGCTGAGGGGCTGTGATTGGTTATTGTCGGGGGTGTTAGTTTGCAAATAAATTCAATGAAGTAGCTGTTTGAAAGGGTGTCAGTTTCAAGAGGAGATTTATTGGGGAAGGAGCTGAGCTTAGAAGGTTTACCTGGGTGGAGAATATTGTTTATGGTGTACCAACATTTTTTAGGGTTTGAGGTGTGGGTGGATTGCGCTTCTTAATATATTTTTTTCTCATCTGGAGTAATGAATTTTTTGTAAGGTTTCTTAGTTCTTTGAATTTAAGGTGAAGAGAAAAATATTTTGTATTTATCCATTTTTTCCAGGTACTGTCTCTAAGTTTCATGGTGGATAGGGTAGCTTTAGAGAGCCAGGGTGCTGTATTAGGTTTGATCCTAATTTTCCTGGTTGGGGCTAGAGTGTTTATTTGCTTAGGAAAGTATTGTTAAATGCAAGAACGGCTTCATTTAGAGGAAGAGTATAAAGGTGATTCCAGTTTATAAGGGAGACTTGGTGGTCGAAATTTTCTGTGTTGAATTTGGACAGGTAGAGGCAGTCTCTATAAAGGTGGCTTTTTGGAGTTTGGGGAGGTAGTCTTAGTATTGAGACTGGGAGTTGATCACTTAAGGTGTCTTGTAAAGTAGTGGGATTATGGTAATGATTAGGATAGGAAGTTAAAATTCAATCAAGGGTGGAGATGGAGTTTTTGTTGATGTGGGTGGGAGCAAAAATCAGTTGACTAAAACCAAAGAGGTTAATACTAAGGGTAGGGGAGTAGGGGAGAGTTAATTCCAATCAATGTTGACATCACCTAGTATGATTATCTCATAAGATAGATGTTGGGTGATCCAGGATAAAGTAGATTCAAGAACTGGAATATTGTTAACAGGAGATATATAAACAGATGCTATGGCAAATTTTTGTGTGGGTTAAGGTGACAGTTGAGAATGGTACGTTCTGCATGGGAGACATCAGGAAGGAAGGGGTAGGGAGAAGGTGGAGAGGCTGAGCTGTTCAAAGTACATGATAGCAACACCTTCCCCCTTTTTGGAAAGCCTGTCAAGCTGGAGACTGTTATATCTGGGGGGGGGGGGGTTCTGAGTTTTTGATATGAGATTTGAGCTAGGTTTCTAAGAGTGTTAAGATGTGGGGAGGGTGGTGGGCAACCCAAGCATTTAGTTTTGTTATTTTGTTTGGGAGACTTTGTAGGTTAATTGAGTAGATAGACAGATGTTTAGTTAGAGCGGTGGGAAGTTGGTGGCCAGTATTTGTGGTGGAGGTGGTATTGTTGGAGGAAGGAAATGGACGAGGGTTGGGGTGGATATCTCCATGAAGTGGGAGTGTTCTAGTATGAAAGTCTGGTTTAGTTAAATAGAAATAGAGAGTAGTGGATCTGAGCTTGTGTTTCGGGGAAGAGGGAGAAGGATTTAAATGTTTTAATTTGCGAAACTGCATATAGTAGGTATTGAAGAGGGTGGGGGAGATATAGAAGTGAAGGGTTTTGCTATGGAAGGATGAAACTTAGCTAAGAGTAGGAGATAGTGGAGGGTACAGCAGGTTAGTGTGATAAGATGACAAACCAGTGAGGAGGAACAGAAAGGGAGTTAAGAGGAAGTATTGCAGCATGTTGTTTGTATATGTGAGTATGCTATAGAGAAGTGGAGACAGAAATGTTGATTGTCGGAAGTCTTTGTAGGAAAGCTAGGAAGTTTGAGGGAGGAACAATAGGCAAAAACAGGGAGAAAGACAGGATAAAGTTGTGTATGTGAATAAAAAGAAGGCAGGGTTGGGTAGAAGTAGGGAGGGAGAAACTTAATTGTGCTATAGAGGTAAAAGGAAGTGTGAGGAGTGTAAGAAATAGGGAAATGCAGAGCAAGGTAGGGGAGGGGTAAGTGGGATGTAAAATGATTGGCTAATTGGTGTGAAAGGGCAGGGACTTTACAGGAAGGTTAGAGTATAAATTTATAGTATCCAGGGGTGGGTGGAAACTGTGAACTACTGCCATGTTTGAGCCTCATTTAGTCAATTATTAAAACATTTTTACCATAAATAGCATTACTGGTAAATTTTTGCATAGTCTGGTGTTTTAGTCTGTGGTAGGACTGCAGTAGTCGCAGTATTGTGGATTCTGCTCCAAGATTTGTGCTTCTGTACTTTTTAAAACTGCATATACCTGCTTAAAGTTGCATTCCAGTGCCTTTCTGTCTACCTTGCTACTATTTTTCCCATTCTTTGAGTCTGCCCCAGCCCCCACTGAGACTAAGAGATTAAGCTAAAAGTTTGGTGTAATTCTAACCATAGGACTAGAGCTACAGTTTGAATGTTTCCCCAACCCTCCATCTTGTCGCGGTTTTAAAAGGCTGTGTCTCTCACTTCTGCCCCTTATGGTAATCTGACTTCTAGGGCCCCTCCCTCCCATCTGTCATTGCTACTGTGTGTTGTGTAACCTATTTAAGTACTTTCCCACTCATTGTTTTCCATATATCCATAATACTAAGTGCCCACCCAAAAAAAAAAAAAAAAAAAAAAAAAAAAACATTATTGCACTTGAGTAAATCTCCCTTACTATAAATTGTCTCCTGCTCATTTTTACAGAGCTGCCATCTGCTTGGTGCCCTCGCCACATTATGGGGGGGGGGGGTTCTAAGCTAATCCTGCTCCATCCTCGGCAGACAAGAGATTTATTTTATCATTTTGCACTTCAATTAACCATTTAGAATGGTATTGCTTTATTTTTGCTTTTTTGTTGATGGTGCCTTTAAATCATTCTAAAGATCCCTTATACTTGAAACTGCATTGTCAAAGTAGTTTAATTTGTTGTGTTGTAGCATTACACTCACAGGCAATCGTTTTTGGTGTTTTTCTATCAAAAGGTTAGCAGTGCCCTGTACAGACACAAATGCCCAGAAAGCAAATTTTATATGTAAAACTACCTTTGGCTAGAAGAAAGCCATTTCATGGAGACAAGCTAAGAACAGCTAGTTTGCATATTAAGCAGCACTACTATCAAATCTTAGCAAAAATCTAACCTAGTCTAGTGGCAAAGCTCAGAGACCAACCAAGGAGACCTCTGTATAACACAATCCACAACCGACAGTAGTCCATCCACATACAGGTCCAGACAACATGGATAAGCAAATTCCAAATGTCTAGGTAGCCAGCTTGATAAATGTGGGCATCCTGAGACAATCGAGTAATTCTGTCTTGTTCAAAGATAACCATTTAGCCCTTACAGAAATAAACACAGTATGCAAAATAAGCACATAAACAATTTCACTGGAGGTAAAAATCTCTCATACAAACAAAGTTGTCAAGAGCACACACACTACATCCAGCACACACACACACACACACACACACACACACACACACACACACACACACACCAACATATGCTGAAACACTAAATAGAAATCTTTCCAAACCTCAAAAATCTCCTAAGCCTATAAATGACAATGCCTGTCCTAGCAATCTCTAAAGCACTTACAAAAGCAACACCAAACACCACACATCACACATGCATCTATACCCATAAGACCCCCAAAAGTGAAGCCCATAAGGCAAGCAAACACATTACCCAGGTCTTTTGTCATAGGGGACTCCATAGCATGACACACAGGTGCCCCCCTTACCAGACAACAAGGAGAAGATAACAGTTAGTTATCTGGAGCCAGAATCCACCAGGTTAAGCACGCACAGAAGTCACCACACCACGGGTACCAGTATGATTCTATCATAGTCCATGTATGGGTTAATTACCTGAGATGTGTTTCCCTACACTATATGAAGAGAGACATTGTTGATCTTTCTGAATATGTGTCTCAGACAGGTATGTGCCGTCCATTGAGCAGCATTCTGCCTTCACCAAGGATGCTGCCACAATATGAACAAAAGATGATTGACCTCAGTAAGTAGCTTAGTTTCTGGTGTCTTTCCTGAGGGATTCAATATTTGTCAGTATGGAAGGACATAATTAACAAACCCCACTGCTTTGCAAAGGATGATTTGCACCTGTCTCCCCTAGGCTTCTAAATACTGGCTAAAACTTTATTCACCCCCTTAGAGCCTTTTTTAGGCAATGCCAAATTGACAAACCTACCAACATAGAACATAAAACCTAAAGGTGTCAGTGCTTAATGTTAGGAGCCTAAACAAGACTCCACACCCTACAAGCTCTTCTCACTCTGGAGAATATAGACATTTGTGTCATTACTAAGACATGATTTAAATCCACAGAAACCACTCCGGCAGTGCAAGGCTTCAATGCCTTCCACACATTTAGACCATTGGCCAGGAACAAAAGGAATTGTCATTGATTCAATCTATATTAGCAACAAGTATAATTCTTGGTTGGTTTAACAGGACAATGCTCTGGAATTTACCCACATGCAAATCACCATAGACAAAGTCCCATACCATATCCTAGCAAACTATAGGTCACCCTCTATACTCCTAGAATCCCATAACTCATACTTAGACTTACAGGAGAGACCCTCACCATTATACCAAAAACCCTATTCATGGGAAACTACACCTCTATAGACTTGGAAATATACACTGCCTCATACTCCCAGCCACAATGATTCTTGGACATTATAAACAGAAATCCCCTTGACCAGATAGTATGCACACCCTCCAGAGGTTCGAACATTCTGGCCCTGGTACTCACCAATATGGGAAACAGCTGCACTCCTCCAGTCTCCTTCAAAATAAAAATCAACTCAGTAACCCCAGCAAACCTAGTAACAGGCACTACTCCAAAGCAAACTACATTCTATTAAGTGATAGTTTGTCAAACTTCAATGCCCTTCTCAGCCACGAGTTCCCAGCAACCTATGCCGAATTGTTCATGCAGACCTTTTACAACTATGTAAATGATTGTGTAGAGGATGCTGTACCTACTAGAAGTAAGCCCTACTCCCCAAAAAACTCTAAAAACATACCACACTGGTGGAATCCTAACTTTAAAAGAGTATATAACAAAAGGAAAAAAAATCATAGTTAAAATCAGGAAGAGAAACACCCAAAATGACAGGACCTCTCTAATTAACAAAAGAGGAAGATAAGAGGACAAATTAAAGTCCAACAAGACCAATTACAAGGTCAAAATAGCCTCACAGGCTAAAGACAACCACAAGGCCTTCTACAGCTATGTCTGAAACCTCAAAAGCAGCACACATCAGTGTGCTGAACTGTTCAATGGTGCCACCTTCACTGAGCAGAGAGTGATATAGTGAATTTGGTTGCTGACAAATTCAGCTCAAACTTCATCCCGAAAAGATCTGAAACTGTCTCAAAATGTTCCACAACACTGAAATGTCCTTTTCTGGTTTCATCAGATACAAAATAATATCATCTGTGAATAAAGCCAACTTTTCCCAATTACCACACCAACTATATCCTTGAATTTCTGAGTCCCTTATTTTCTTTGACAATGGTTCTAAAATGCAAATAACAACGGTGAAAGAGGACACCCTGCCTGGTTCCTCTGTTCAGTATATACCTTATCAGAGAGGAACCCCCCACATTAAGTTTCACCTCCAATCCTTCATATATTCTAATTATCATTATTATTGTGTCAAGGAATGCAAATGCTTCCATTGCCCTAATCATAAAAACCCAGCTTATGCTGTCAAATGCTTTCTCTGCATCAAGACCCACAAACAGTGGTATTTTCTTACTTTCTGCTTCCCTCTGGATTATTGGCATAATCTCTCTATGAGCTTAATTATCAGAAGAATAAGAAACAGAATCCTCTGCTGTTTGACAGCTCATGTTTTGTTGGACAAACTTCTGCATTTCCTCTTCAGCATGTTCTGCATCAAAAAAATTACTTTGACCCTCCAGGAAAAATACTCTGAAGATATCTGCATACTGCAGTTTTTATCTCACACCTGCCTCTTGACATTCCCTGATTACTGGAATAAATGTACTCCTCTTCTGTCTAGTGTAAGTGAGTAATCATTTTACATAAACATTCTACTGTCACCATCTTTTAGTACTTTGTCCTTCTACCACAGTTTTGTTAGAATCCAGTCTTTCTACTAGTAGGATTGCATCTTTACTATTAGAGGTTTTGGCTGCTTTCTAATGGACAGATATGGAGCATACACACAATTTGCCCTTTCAATTAACAAATCCTGCTGTGGAATACCAGTCCAGATGCTTGCGTGTGCTTTCATAAAATTAATACAGTCTGCTCCTTCCATCTTCTCTGATACAGCAGAACATCTCATCTTTCCCTACATGCTCTGTCCTCTAATTCTACCATGTTTTGCCTTTTACTTCATTTCAACCTCTGATTTTTGCAGTTTTATCAAATCATCTGAATATCTGTTTAAAGCTTCTTCCATTTTTTCCAGCCTTTTGTATTTGAGTTGATATCTCATTCAGTGTTTCATTTATTTTAATCAACTTTGAACATATGTTTTCCTCTAGGTTACTGGAAGTCATGTTTTGTGCAGAACTGGAGCTTGAACATTTTTTTTTTTTTTTTTTTTGCTGAGCAGCTGTAGAATTCTTCCCAGCCAGTGTTTTCTCCTCACCTTTTGTGGTAGATTTTCTTTCAGGTTCTCTGTATTTCTTCTTTGCTGCCATCCAAGCAGTGCATTTACTAGCCAGTAATTGAAATTTACCCCAAAAGACAAATTCAATGGGTCTCTATTCAGAGTTTCTGCTTTCACAATGGAAGAACTGAAATTAAGCTGTTACTCAGTTTGCAGCCATCTTGGAAGTCCCTAGACAGTGATTTGGCCTTTGAGCAACATGTGGCCAATATGGTAAGAAAATCATTCTGTGTCACCCAGCTTATACGTAAGGGCATGGAATCCACATCCAAGGAAGTCATAGTGCCAGCTTATTCGGCCCTTATCAGACCCATCATTGAGTATAATGCCCCCTTCCTCATGCACCTGATTAGAGATATGCAACAGCTGGAACACTGACAAAGGTTCCTTATGAGGAGACTTTAGAATATAAACACATTGTCCTATGCAGATTGCCTTAAAACTCTGTCTCTATACTTGGCCTCCCGCAGAAGACTGAGAGGCAATCTTTTCCTCCCATAAACAGCATCAGAACCACTAGATCCAGGGATTTAAATTTTGCTTGTGACATGAACAAGTTATGTTGGTGAGATAGATATGTCTCTCAGAGGATCCCCATAATCTGGAAAAGACTCCCCACTCATGTGAAGCAGAGTCCATTCCTAACCCTATTTAAGTGTAACTTTGACCAATGGATAGGCTATCAGAAATTCATACCAGATCTGGCCCTCAGGTCTCTGATACAGACAGACAGCAATGCCCAAGCTAACATGCCTCCTCATATAATCTCTGGAAATGTCCTAATTAATGTACTCCATCTAATAATCATCCATGACACACAGGGACACAATTGAGATGAGCTGTACTGTTAGGCTTATAAAGGCTCTGGTGGTCGTTAGCCTAATATATATCTCTGAACCTATGAACATCATTTGCTACTGAACTTTTTTGCATTTATTATAATATCATGTACAATATTCTGTATTGCGCTGGAATACCTAAAAGTGAAGTAATTTTTTTTCTTTTATTTTTATTATGACTAAGGTACAAAATAGTGCATAACACTACTGACCCAATTTTTATATTTTGTGTTTAGACCAGCAATTGCAGACTCATGGTATTCATTATCCTATCTCTTCTTAACCCCAGTTGGATTTTTGTCGACCATGATCTTGGGCCTTATAGTCAGCTTAATGGCAGGTACAGTATTCTTATTATATTATTATAATTATCATTATCACCATCAGGCATTGTTAACATGGTGCATGTTGAAAATAAATGGACATGTTCCAGGCGGAGTGCATGATTAACAAAGTTAGTTTATTTCAGAATTGCATTCATAGTCATCAGAACACAATATCCAGGCAATGTGCCAGCTGATAGGTCTAAACCATAAGGGACAAGATTTCTTTGCCACCTCATACTTACCACCTAGAAAATTCTTTCTTTCCAGCTGTAACAACTTCAGTATAGACTACCTCATGGTAATTATTAGACTTGTAGTTTTATATTTGACAGCTCCAGTGGATAACTGCTATGCAGCTGAGATACTATCATAGCTTGTATAAATTTTCTTTATGATCCAGTCTCCAAAGTGACTTCTCTGTCCTGTTTTTCAGCTGTAGTTAAAACAGAGACCAGCGTTATACTTACACAACAATCCTTCCTTACTGATGTCACAGGAAGTATCTTGTGGGACACTCCTGTTCTCCATATCAAACACAAGTCTGCCTTCAATTAATGGCTGTTCCTTCTATGTGGCTTTATTAGCCCTTTAGTAGTTACACAAGAAGGAAGTATGCAATAACTTATTTATTACACACTGCAATAAATGCAAAATGAGATCTGTTGTATTAAGGAAGCAGAATAAAGAATGCAAAGATCAGTCACTGATAAACTTTGGTAACTCTAGGTGCATAATGTCTCAGATATGAGGCTTAAAAATTATTACCACTGTCCAAACAGAAATCTGCATACATCGACACACAAGCACACTTGTACACGTATGTGTGCGTGTGCATGTGTGTGTTTGTTATAATTCCATTCCATCTTGGTACCCTCAGTACAAGTGATCAAAGCTCCCACAGTGCTGCTTTTAGTTATGTTTTTCCATGATGTAATAATTAAAAAAAAAAGACATTCATTGATATATGTGCTGTTTTAAGTAATAAGATATTCTCTGTCATATGCAGACTTAATTGTATTACTCCATTTACTTATTTTGATGAAAAGAATGGATACAGCTACTATTACCCTATGTAGTGTCACTAATTTAGAAATTCATTTTAAAAGTACCTGAAAATAAATGTGAGTATCATTTAATCCCTTCTATACTAAAGGAAACTCTAAAGTAAATATATCTGGCTACCTATTCATGTAAGTCTGAATCAGTTTGTGTGTGGAAGCATCATTTAATCAGCTCTATAGTGATGGAAGCCCAAAAGTGAATATAACAAAAGAATAATTTATAGCATATAGCTTATGAAGTAAGTTTTTTTAACAACTGCTTTTAAAACCTACTTATCTTATCATTGTGAGTTAGATGCAAGGTTAGTTTCATACCTGTTTAACTGGGAAATTTGCTTATAATAGTAGATTGTTTTAGTTAGATCTTGAGGTACATTAAAATTGGTGTCATGCCTAATTCAGGACAGGGTTTAAAATAATAAACTATTGGTCTCTAGCTTTGAGTTGTGCTTGCCTTTCCACCCACTGCATATCTTCCAGCTGACCATCTTCTGCTTCACTTGAGGAACTGGGACAACCTTAGCTGTAGCCAGGATAGGATGGAGATATGGAAACATGGGCTGGAGCTTCTTGCAGCATCATATATGGTGTTGAATGGGTGGGGGATACTTTGTAATGCCCTAACTTGGTGGATCTGATGACATCACATAATCACCTCACAAAGTCAATTACATTCAGCCCTACCCTCTAATGCCAGATTTTAACAAGCACTCTACCTTGTAGTTATGGCATGCCTCCCTCACTGCAGGAGTACCAGATCACAGGTACAAATTCCATCCCTTCATCCCTCCCTCCCTCCCAACTGGAATGGGACAGCCAATAACCATCCCATCTGCCTCCTCCAAAGCCTAAGCCACTAATTAACCCCGGGACATCTGGGTCATAAAAAGAGTTCCATCCTTGAAGCCAGGTCAGCTATAAATTCATTTTTTTCTTTTTCCCTTTACTTCTTATAGTGCAAAAAATGTGTTATCATATAAACAGCAACTAGTGAGCTGCTGCTGTTTTAGCTGTAATATAAACTGGGAATACCTGATGCTTATCTGTGCAGTGTTTTCAGTGCATGCATTTAATCACATGGCAGAATACCCACATTAGTTACTAAATTATTAAATTTAAGTAACAATTTATCAGCATGTAGAAGGAAAAAAAACAATAAAGCATCTGTTTTAAATATAAAGCAAGCAGTTTAACACCTCTGTTTAGGAAAGAATACAGGTGACTTTCTCCAGTTCTGTCCATTTCTGCCAAGAACAGCAAAAATATAAGATTGTGTGTGTTTGTAAACTTCAAACAACCTGTGTCATACAAAGACAGGTTAATTATGTAGGGTCCAGCATAACTCCAGATTCTCAATAGTGATGGATCATCAAGGATAGTCAAGGCAATCCTACTGCAGAACTTTGAATAGGTAGCCAGATATATTTACTTTAGGGCTTCCTTTGGTGTAAAATGGAGCCCTTAACCCATTAAGCTGTTTATTTAGCAGATTAGCCTATGGTTATAATTTGGCTCCCAGAAAGCAACCTTGTTTGAAGAATTCTCATCTATTTCTTGTGAATGACTTAAAGCTGTATAGTTCATCAGATGAGGAGTTGAAAACACAACTGCAAGTGATTAAAACTTTCTCAGATTATATAAGAATGTCATTTGCTCTTGATAAATGTGCAAAAGCAGTGTTTAATGCAGGGAAGTTGCAGGACCAAGAAAATATAAATCTAATCTGGGAAAGTATTGTGATATAAAGGAACTTGGCAGGAATATGTTGGAATATATGAAGGCTTGGCAATAAAACATGAATAAATATGGAATAAAACACAGTAAGGAATACTTCAGAACACTACAACTAATTGAAACAGCCCTAACATCTTGGAATAAAGTCTAAGCTATAAACTAATTTGCTTTTCCTATTATAACTTACAGTTTTGGTGTGACTTACTAGCCCCTAAATATACTGGATCAGATGGACAGGAAAAAAGAAAAAGGCTCCACGCTTACCAAATTTATAAAAATTATTGTGTACCAAGATTATAAATTCCTCATTCTGAATGAGGTATGGGCCTCCTCGAAAATGATTACATGAATAGATCTGCAGTAATGGGACTGCAAGCTTACATGTTTTCTGATCTCTCCAGATCCAAACATAGTGAACGTTTTTAAACATGAGGAGATGAAGTCTAAGATGACCTCTCTGCTAAATTAGCAGAATCATTCCGGTGTCAATCAGAAATGGAAATCAAACCAGAAGTAGATAAAAATCAGGCAGCAACTGAATGTGCCAAAAAACAAAAGAAAGACTATAAGGAGAAGGATCAGATGAGAAGGAAAGAACTGTAGAAAAGCCATAAATATAGTGGCAAGTATCGAGGTCTCCTGGAACAACTTCATGTCGATCAGAATTTAATGCAGGAATGGATAAGGAGAGATGAGTTGAAACCAAAAGATGAAAGGTTTAATAACGGCAGTCCAGCACAGTGGACTACAGACATGTTGGATTACAAAGTCTATTAAACCTGTGCAAGAAACAGATGTGTAGGTTCTGTAAAACATGAATTGGAAACAGCCACACATCATCCTGATGGGTGTAATACATTCATGGCAAAACCCTGTACACTGAAAGGCACAATAACGTGGCAAGACTGCTGCATTGGGGATTGTGCAAACACCACAATATAGAAGTAGCTGAGAAGCATTGGAAGCTTGAACCACAAAGAATTATATAGAATGATGAAGTGTACATCACATGGGATCACCCATTAACAAAAGATAAACAAATATATGCAAGAAAACCTGATATAGTAGTCCATGAAAAAAAGACAAAAGTAGCACTGATCATTGAACTTGCTATACCTAGTGATTACAATGTTTACGTACAGTGAGACACAAAGTTATAAAATATCAAGATTTGCAGGCAGAAACAAAAGCAGTATGGAAGATAGATATCCAGACAGTCCCAATAGTAGTAGAAGTAATGGGTCTAATAAAGAATCTACAGTTATACTTGAATATTCTAGCAATACATGTAACTCAATATGAATTGCAGGAGGAGTCAGTTCTGGGCACATGCAAGGAGAACTTTTAGCTAAAATCAAACATTAAAACAGTACTAATTTCATGAACTTTAATTATACCCTGACTTAGGAATGAGGACCATTCCTGTGAGGGTATTAGAAACCTAAAAGACTTGAATAAATTAAACTGACAGAACTCTCTCTCTCTCTCTCTTAGCCATTACATAAAGCACTCAGCAAAAGTAAAATATTGCCTTAGCAAAACAATGGGTCTAACATTTCTGTTTTCAGGAATCCACCCTTATCATTGACATTAGAAGAATAATACAAAAAAGAGAATGGCTGTCTTTCTTTCAGTTCTTAAAAAGAGTGGAGGAGACATAAGGCGGTACTAACATGGAGAGAATGATTCCCGCACATAAAACCAAAGAATACCGAACAGAGGATGGAAGAGTGGGCGAATGTTGTGATGATTCATCACCCTCCAGGACCTGGTATTACAACAGGTTCTATGTAACTAGCCTCTCCTCACTGATCTCCAGATTATCAAACAGAGGATGGAAGAGTGGGCAAATGTTGTGATGATTCATTACCCTCCAGGACCTGGTATTACAACAGGTTCTATATAACTAGCCTGTCCTCACTGAGCTCCAGATCATCAAACAGAGGATGGAAGAGTGGGCAAATGTTGTGATGATTCAGCACCCTCCAGGATCTGGTATTACAACAGGTTCGATATAACTAACCTGTCCTCACTGGGTCCAGATCACCATAGTAGTCTTAATGCAAAACTAGTAGTAAACTGTTCATTCAAATGACGGGTGGCAGAAAAGTGAGATTTACTACAGGAAGTCATTTAAAATCTTCATTCCTAATCCCACTTTGTCCTTGGAATAAATATCCACATTATCAGATACCCCAGAGAAGGGTTCCTCTAAAACAAGCATCTAGAAAAACTGCTGCTCTGAGAGAATCACAAGGATCACTTCATCCAGTGTAAAATTTAGTGTTAAAACCATAAAGGGGTGGCACTTGGCAATTGATTCAGAAATGTTTTCTGAATAACATCAGTCTGGAAGAAGTGAAAGTCATTAAGGATGGGTACATGGGTTAATAAGACACACTTCACAGGAAATGTGACCATTAAAGAGGTCAGTGACACCTTATTTGTTAGCCTAATGTGGCCCACACAGGAAGTACGACTCAAGCTTTTATGGGTTCTCCAAAACTGGTCTTCAGTTATTGGAATGGGACAGAGAAGATTCAACAAATGTATTCCACCTTGTAAACACCTAGATTATCAGGGGTTAACATATCCTAGCTTGTACAGCATGAAAGATATGCACTATAGATGTAATCTGTGCTTGCCTATAAAGCTTTAAACAAGCCTCTGGATCTTGAATTGTAAACTCAAACAGCAAGACAGATTTGAACTTCAGTATTCCTTAGTTTAAAAGCTTGAGGAGGAGGAAGAAATTCATATCAGTTCCTATTCCAATATTACAGAATAGACTTAAGGATTTGTCAATCTAATTCTGTGGGAGCATTTAAAGTGCCATTAGATAATTGGCTTGGAGGACATTTTGAACTAGTACTGTGGAGGGAGTTTGTGTTCTCTGTTGACGCCTAATGTGCCTGATCACAGGCTACCACAGTTTATTAATCTGTCATTACATGAATACATCCTTAGTGTGAATCAAGTAATACTAAATCATCCTGTACACATGTAGCCTCTTAATCAAGGAACCTAGAATGTTACGATTTGCCGGAAAAGTTACTAGAAGATGAATAGTCTAATTAAAAGTAAGCTCAAACACCTTTGAGAAGAACTTCTGGATCATATCTTACAGAAGTTCTGACTTTATTAATAACCACAAAGGATTCTTCAGATTGTACACCAAGATGCTTTGAATTATTCTAACTTAAGTAAAAGCTAATAAAATACTGACAATCCCCTTATATATATATAACATATGCAATAAGAAGCCATAAGATCCAATAGGTGGTAATGCATAATGCTAGTATGTCCAAGATAAAGTCCAAATCCCACAGAGGAAGTGGGCACCTTCTATTAAGCTTGGAGTAGGTAAAGCCCCAAAGATAAGTATTGGAAACATTCAAGTAAGCTAAAGTTTTGAATTGACTAGGAATACAAAATGTCTAATTCGCATAAGCATAAACCATAAATATGAATTTTTTGCAAACAACTATTTTAGCAAATATTCCAAGTCATCATTAGGCTAACAAACCTATAGGACTGATGATTTTGATACTGCCTGATACACAAGTCTCTCTAGCAGACTATTTTTATTTATTCATTTTTGCAGCCAAAAAAAACTTCAAAATATGGTCAGATGATCTGTCTATAGTAATAGCTACATTGGCTGTAGTCAGTCATGATGTTTAATACCATGAGATCTCATACAAGATGGTGAAGAAAGATAGCGAATCTCCTAAGGAAATGAACCGGAGACTTGGGACAACTTCTGGAGAAAGGGAAACCAAAATTTAATAATATCAAATGAAAGCCACAAGAATATTGCATGATCTCTCTGTGCTACAAGCAAAACCTTCTGAATGATAGGAAAGGGAAGTGGAAGAAAGGAAAAGGTGAACTCCAATTCCAAGACAAGGGCAATGCATCAAGCCAATAAGCTCCTGCACCTGGCTTTAGAGACGGATGGCTGATATTTTTATGTAAGAACAAGAAGCAATATTTGTGGGCAACTCCTGAACCTGTTAGAGGCTTCTTTTGAGAGAGAAGTGAAATTGTCTAAGCAGTCTTTTTTGACTAGGCAAGCCTACCCCCATATGCACTCAAACTGGAACTGGAAGGATGAATCAGATCACCGCTAGTGTAGGGGATGGATGCACATCTCTGTAGAAAGGTTGTAACTTTCCAATGCTGCCTATTCCTTATTGACTTGATGATGTATATGGATGAACTTTAAACGGTTTTTATGTTACTGAGTCCATGCAAAATTGAGAGAATGCTAAGAAAAACATCCTAGGTAGACTGGCAAAAAGGATTGAAGGGATGGTGCTCTCCATCTATCTAAAAATAAGTGAAATGTTCTGACTGGGATAAATTAGTTTGCAAGGTCTGCTTCACAAAACTGAATAATGACCAGAGTGATGCTTAGAATGATTATCATATGGGATGGGGTTACTTCAAACAGATGGAAGTCAGGAGCAATTACTATTCACAATTTACAGCAATTATGCTATCATGCCCAGGGGAACAGAAACAATCTGTTTCAACAATATCTCACTGTTTATATTAGCAACTCATTAAGCATTAAGCTGAACATTTGATAATCTTTGCCAGGCTGTTCTACATTTGGGGACAAAAAACAGACTTAATAAAGCCCAGCCAGTACTTTATGATACACAGAAGCAGCTGAGAATGGAAACTGGGGATTTGAAGGCAACTGGATCCATATGAAGTATACTAAAACATTTTCAATAATACAAATGTTTTGGAGCCTGATTGGAGTCTCCTCTTATATTCTCTCTCTCTCTCTCTCTCTCTTTCTCTCTCTCTCTATATATATATATATATATTTGCAAAAGTGTGAGCAAAACATCAGCAGTGCTACATTTGCTGACTAACAAGCTAGATAGTCAACTGGTAAAGGTGTTATAACTCTTGAACACACTGCCATTAGTGGGATCCATATTTCAACTTAATATTAAAAACTTGAAATACTTCATAACAGAATTTGTCACACTGTTACAGGACCTGTCAAGAAACATCGCTGTCTGACTCTGAGCAGGCTAGATTACCCTCATCACTGATATGCCCATCTCATTTGTAACCTGATCAGTCCTGATTTTTACAAAACTCTTATCAAGCAATTTACAAGGTCGCTGAAGTCAAAGAATTCTGTAGCCATCTATCCTACTACAGCCCAGTCTACAACTGACTGTGGAGATAAGGTATTCTCCATTCCAGGCCCCCTGTTCTGGAACTCCTTTAAACTGCAAGATAACGGACAACTCTGTCTGCATGCTCCACTCAGCTCAGATCACTTCTTGGATACATCAGTGAAAGCGATGTGATAATATATACTCAGGCTATCACTTTATATTTTCTGCTACAGACAGGTCTACACTTGGTAGATATATATGTTGATGTCACTGAATGTCCCTGAAATATAACATTATTACTTATCTCTAGTATGAATATTCATTTTAAGCCCACCTAATAGTGATAACACTGTTTGATTATTAATGCTTTGAACTTTGACTACTTTAACTAGGTTGTGACCAAAAAGGGCCCAAGTGATCAAAGTCACTTACCAGTATAAATAGAAGAATCCTTCATACCAGTCACAGAGAATGAGTCCTGATCATGAGCAACCTTTCACATAGGTAAACTAGGCAGCCATCTGGAGCATTGCTCATCTAGGGACACCTTTCTGTCCTTTAGTTATGGGGGGAAAAACAAGTAAAGAAATAAAGTGATAACAAACAGTCCTAGTTGAATAGTGTCTTAAGGGGAGATGTTGATTTTCTACTCCTTGCTCTTGACCAGTCAATTCACGCATGTTTCTACTTCTTGAATTCACAGACTCCCACTCTTGGGGGGGGGGGTATACCTCAGAACTCAATTTTTGGCTCCTTTGTCATTCACTCTGGACATGTCATCACTAACAGGTTATTGTTGGGAGGGGCATTTTCTTCCAGTCATGTACTGATGATATCCAATTATACTCTTCCTTTTCTCTGGTGGGTGTGCCATACTTTTCACATCTAGAAGATGCTTGGATTCTGTCCCCAAGTGGATGACATACAAATGTTTAAAGCTCAACCGTGTCAAGCCTGAAGCAATATTGGCATATGTCTCCATTATCAAATATAGAAGGAACCAGTTGGGATTTGTGTTTCATGTCCATGATCAGGGGGTTGTTCCCAATGATAGGCTGACACTGAAGGATGAAGTGCTGGCCATCGTTGAGACATCTTACATCCAGCTGAAGAATTTTGACCATGTCAGATACTATATTCCATCAGTGGACAATGGGATGGTGATAAATGCTTTAGTTTTGTCCCACCTTGCCTACTGCAGTGCTTTCTACTTTCATTTTACAGCTGGGGATCCAGCCTGTCTGCCTGCAACATGTATAGCATTCTGCAGTCAAGCTTCTGACAGATACTTCTATGATGTGTTGTATTATGCTGGGCAACATGATCTGTGTGGCTGCCAGTAGCAGCCATATGTATATTTTAAAATTCTTATCTCACCTTCTATGATCTGCACAACTTGGTTCCTGCTGAAGAAAAGAAGCTGTTAAATTCGTATGTCCATATAAGACAGATCAAGTCATCAGAATAGGGGGATGCTGGCTGTTCTAGGAGCTCACTAGGAGACTTCTGGCAAGAGTTTGTGTGCATGTTTTACCCAGAACCACCGGAATCAGCTACCTTTCTGTTTTCAGGTGTGAGAGATGAGTATCTTCTTTTAAGAGTTCCTTGTCATATCATCCATTTAGAAGAATACATTGTGAGACTGGCAGGGGAATTCACACTGGCTTTAAAACTTTAAAATTTTAATTGTGTTTCTTAACTAATTTTTTAAATGTTGGCTGCCATCTTATATGATTTTAGTGATGGATTTTAATAGTCATTGTAAATTTCAGTCTTTTAATTATATGATGCTTAACTTTAAGCATTTAATAAAATAATAAACTGAAGCATGAAACAATGTTACTAAACTGAGACCCCCACCACAGCCTTGTTGCTTTTATATACGAACTCTGATATCAGTGAATCCTGGAGTAAGGGAAATTCTACAAGATACTGCAGTCATGGAACTGGTACACAACCAGATCATATAGCACTATAGTGCTCACACGTCTAAGTGTTGAACACATGCACAATTAACTTTTGGTGTACTCCCAGGGCAGCCATTTTGAAACTCATTACAATACTGGACATCTAGCATCACCTTGTGACAGAGGTGATCAATTACATGTAGATTACAAGTGCATTCACATCACTGTATGGAGTCAAGTAATGAACAAGCTATATCTAGCCTCAAAGAATGTCAAGGTTTGGTAACTACAAACCAAAAAAAACATGCTAAAATACAATTTATGTCACTTTGTGGGAGTTTAGGGTTTGCAAAAGTGTGCTGATAGAGTTCTTAAGCATCTCAAAAACCTTAATTTACACATTCTTGTTCCAGGTCCCCCAGTATCACTTTCTTAAATATTTACAGGATCAAATGTAATCTGAACCATATGTCCCTTCTATCAAATAGTACTTAATTCTAAGCTTTTCTTTATTTAAAGAAAGTACAATTGTGTAAGTTGAACTTATGACAGTAGATGTTCGAATGATAACTGCTGCGGTAAGCTTAAATATATGGGTTATATCCTGCCAAGGATATAGTAGCCATCCAGCTTCCAAAGCATCAGGGCACTTTCCACATGCCCAAACTGACAAGCAGCATGAGCTGAGCTGACTAAAAGACAGGTTTGGGCATGAAGCCCTTCAGAGCCTACCTGCCAGCTGAGAGAGAGAGAGAGAGAGAGAGAGAGGGAGGCTGAGTCTTGAAAGGACAAGGCTAGGAATAACACAAAATAAATAGCCACATTCTAGCATAAAAAACACACCAAAAAACAGGAGGGGTGTAGGGAGGGATGGGCTACTCCAACAGTGATCATTCAAAAATCTACTGTTACAGATAAGTTCAGTTTGCATGACTGTACTATGTTCTTCATATTGATCAGTACTGCAGTAGCCTTAGCTTTATGGGTAGATTACCATAGCTAACTATATTTGGGAGGTGGAAGGAGAAGATTCCAGGAGCCCCTGGAGGGTGGACCTAGCAAAGCATGATCTAGACCTAGAGAAGGAATCCAGTATGTACAGTTGGCCAAGTAGCAGTTTCTAGAATACTTTTAGAATTCAACCTTTTCTAAAAAGTCATAGAAGAAGCCAGCATCCGTGTAGAGTGGGCCTTGATCCTGCCTGGAATAGGTTTGTCATGGTGAGTATAGCATAAGGTAATAGCCTTAGGTAACCTTTTGGAAATGGTCTGTTTTGACACGGATTGTCCCTTCTTCTTACCTTCACAAGAAATGAACAACTGATCTGATGATCTGAAAGATTTAGTTATGCCAAGATATTACCTGAGTTGCCTGTGGACATCCAAGGTATGGAATATCCTTTCCCTGTCATTCAAACAACCACCACCACAATCCTTGTCCAGAACTCATGTCCGCAAAAAATAAAAATGCAAACAGCTCCTAATGAACTAGCGGACCCAAGAATGGCAGAAAGCTCCAGTATTTAAGAAAAGTTTTATTAAATAATATATTTCTGTTTGAAAATACTTTTTATTGGCAGAAGCATGGTGTAGCTATGGGCACATCTTGTGCCAATAGCTATGCCAATGCTGTGGTGGCTATATGGGAACAGAAGTATATAGTAGATGGTCAGTATAGTGATCACATACTTTTCTATTGTAGGTTTGTAGATGATTTATTCCTTGTATGGGATGGATCTGCTGAACAGTTTAATGACTTCATAGTCTATATTAACAATACCACTACATACCTTCATTTTTCTTCAGAGATTTCCCTACTTAACATCAATTATTTGGATGTTAATGTTATAAAAGATGATAAAGGTTGTATATATACACAATTGTATAGGAGTGCATGTCACTGTAACCATCTTCTTCATAGAAAGAGTATGCATCCACCACACACATATTTCAAAATGTGGTTCATAGCCAAACTTTTCTAGCATCCATACTTAGTGCACACAATCAGGATTTTAAACAGCAAACAGAAAGGATAAGTAAGCCACAATGAAATAGATCAGAACATCAGGTTAGTTAGTGGTTTGAGAGAAAGTACAGTTAAACCTTATTTCTCAAGTGGAGATGTCACTGTAATTGGAAATACTAAACTTCAAGCTGTGAAAGAAAGGAAGTTAAAGGTTCCTATGTTTTATTCTAAGGATGCTAAATTGTTTAAGAGTGTTATTGAGAAGCACTGGAATGTTTTAATGATAGATAAGTACATTAAAGAAGAGCTTGATTCTAGACCAGGCTTTGTATATAAGAATATGAGGTCATTAAAAAGACGCTTTTGCTATCCTAAAAGTAAAGAAGTTGTTCGTGAGTTAGAATATACCACCCCCTGTGGCAAATGTTTTGCATGTAAATATATTCATACAAATAATATGTTTATACATCCTGATTATGGTAAAACATATACTTTTAATGTTCCTGCTACTTGTGGCTCAGAGCATATAGTATATCTTGCACAATGCACAACTTGCACATGTTTTTATATAGGAAAAACAGATAGGGCACTCAGAGATCGTGTAAAGGAACATATTTGCCATATTAATAAAAGGAGTGATGCTAATGCCCTTTCTAAACATGTACAAGCCACTAATAACACACATACATTTTTATTTTTGGTAGTAAGTAGAACATTTGAGGATATTAGAGGGGATGATATTAGGGATATTACAGAACAATTAGAGGCTAAATGGATAGTTAGACTTAGAAGTGACTATGGGGATGGATTGAATGATAGAGTATCTATTAGTCCTAAGCTAAAAAGTAGACCAGTATGTAGGTAAATATGCCATATAGTATTATATATATATATATATATATATATATATATATATATATATATATATATATATATATAAAATATATGTTTAATTTTAATTATTTTAAGAGGTTAATATGTTTTAATGTATATGTGTGATGTATAGTTGTTTGTAAGTGCCAGATGCAATAAGTATTTTCTGAAATTTCTCACTTATGGTGATTTTGATGTTATTCACTTTAAGTAATAATTAATAGTAATCATGTGATTCACTAGATTGTTAAGTAGGAGTGTGTATTGAAGGTCACATTCTCTTTGAAATGCATCTGAAGAAGAGTTATCTGCGAAAGCGCTTATGTCTGTGTTTTAATAAAACTATTCTTAAATACTGGGGCTTTCTGCTGTTCTTGGGTCCGCTAGTTTATTAGGAGCTTTCGCTGTCATTGTTAGGTTGAAGAAAGAAAATGAGGAGCTGAGTAGTTTGCTTTATAGTAAACTCAACTATCCATTTAGGCATAAACAAAGGATTAGTTCTCAAAGAAACCCCAGCCTTGTGTAAACTGAGGTAGCTTTGACTCATAATAAGAGCTTGCAACTCAGATACCCTTCTTGCAGAGGTCAGAGCAATCAATAAAACTGTTTTCCATGTTAAGAACCCCAAGTTGGCCAAGTTTGCTAGTTCAAATCGAGCAAGTATTAGTTTCTCTAACACAATATTAAGATCCCAAGCAACCATCTGTTTACTTGGAGGCCTCTTATGCAAAACCCCTTTCAATAATGTTTTGGCATGTGACTGCCTTGAAAGAGAAGGATTCTTGTGCAGACTTGCTGAAATGGCTAATAAGTGAACCTCAATAGAGGAATAAGAAAGGCCATAGGATAGTAACTCACACAAATATTTTACAACCAGAGAACAACTAGCCCTGAATCGGTGCTGGTTATTTTGTTGGCACCAATTAAAAAACGTTTCCATTTGCTAATATATTCTAATAGCAGCCTTTCTTGTCTCAATTAGTACCTGCTGCATGTCCTCAGAAAACAGGTGCTTAAGGAGAATGAAGACCCCATCATCCAGGCAGTCAACTGAAGGTGACTGATGTTGGGGTGTATCAAACACCCCTATTCTTGTGTGAGTAGAGCCAATCTGTGAGGAAGCCTGTAGTAATTGCCCCTAGCCATTTCCAAAAGAAGGGAGAACCACAGTTGCCTAGGCAAGAAGGGAGTCACAACAAGGATCTTGGGGGATTCCTTCTGAATCTTCTGAAGTACCCTGGATATTAGTGGAAAGGATTGAAAGGCAAATAGTAACATTCCTGTCCAAAGAAAAGAGAAAGGCATCTGTCTTCCAGGCCTTCTTGCATGGAGCCCTGGAATAGACTTTTGCCAGTTGATTGCTCAGAGAGGAGGAAAAGTGGCCTACTTGAAGAACTCCCCTTAGGTGGCATCAAATCTTGGAAGACTCCCAGATCTAGTTTCCATTTATGAGGGTCTGCAGTGGTCCTGCTCAGTTTGTCTGCCACACGATTTTGCTCTGACAGAATGTAGGATTCCTGTACAGTGAGATTGTGCTGTGAAGCTGTATCTAGTCACTGACACAGCTATATCCCAAGCTAACATGGCTAGTCTGCAAAGGGGTTAAGACCTGGTTCACCCCCTTCTTGTTGGTGAACCACATCAATATGGTATTATCTGTAAACACTTGAAGAGGTTCTAGGGACCAAAGATGGTTCAGAGAATTGAGTGCCTTGATCAGGTCAAGCATCTCCTTGATATTTATGTGCTCGCATCTATCCTTGGTGTCCCACACCCCTTGCACTTTTATCTCTCCTGAATTGCTCCCTGAGCAAAGTCTGAATCATCTGTGGTTACTGACTGATTTGCAGCAGGAAGGGAGAAGGGCAGACCATGCTTTAAGGATATCTGTTGTCTCCACCAAGTGATTTCTCTTCTGACCAACCCCAGTACTGGAATCTGAAAAGGTAAAGGTTGTTGATGGTGGGGCCAAAGAGATTTCATATGCCATTGTATTATTCTTTTGTGGAGTCTTGCCAGGAGTATCATGAGAATTATAGATGCCATGATACCCAAAATCCAGAGGTATTCCCTCTCGGTGACCAAAGTCTGAGTGGGAAAATGTAGAAATAATTCTAAATAAAAATCTATTTTTTTCCTGTGGAAGAAAAAGTCTTTGAACTGAGGTGTCTAGCTGACATTCCAGGAACAAAATCCTGTATGAAGGAGTCAAGAAAGACTTTTGAATGCTCTCTTGGATTCCCAGCTTGTGCAAGAAAACTCACCCAAGAGAGATTCCTGACATTTTCAAAAAGACTCTGCAAAGGATAAGCAAGTCATCTAAATATGGAAAAATATCAATACCCTGTAGCCTGCAATGAGCTATAACTGGAGCTAGGCACTTTGCGAACAGTCTTGGTGCAGTGGATAGTCCAAAGTATAATGCAGAGAACTGTTAATGTGATCCAGACACAGCAAACCAAGAAACATCTAAAATCTGGATGAGCAGAAATGCAATAAGCAAAAGTCTAGTGTTAATAGGAAACATGAAAGAGAAAGAAGAGGCAACAGGTTGTGAAGTGACATCATTTTGAATTTGGGCATTATCACAGAAAGGTTTAGGAAAGAAAGATCCAGAACTGATCTCCAAGCATTTTCTTTCCTTGGGACTAGGAACATCCTTGAATAAAACCCTTTCCCCACATGCAAAGGAGGAATTGGTTCTACCACTAATCGAGACAGCATCTGATGAAGAACAGGTAGAAAAAAAAAGTCTGATTTTCAAGATGAGGAATGACCTTTTGAGAAGGAGGAATTTCCTCCCACTGCCATCTGTGACCCTGATGAATGATTTTCATAACTCCCTTGTCTGAAACAATCTGTTCTCAAAGAGGAAAAATGGAGATTCAGACCTTCTGGTAGAAAAAAGAGAGCCAGGATAGGAGGGAATCACAAGGTCCCTTTAATAGTCATTCAGACTTGGAGTGTCCTTGATTTTGGGAAGTTTGAGATTTCTTTTTGGAACCTCCATGCCGCTTCTTAGGCATCTGTTTACCAGAATTCCATTGAGACCATTTATTCTGTTTTTTGCCAAAACTGGATGAGGAAAAAGAGAATCCCTTTGACAATTTGGAAAAGGAGGGCTGAAAAATCTAAGATTCCCTGACTCAGCTTCCCCCTTTCATCACACTTTTTGATCACCTCTGCAGCAGAGGGACCAAACACTAAATATCCAAGGGAAAATTTAAAATCTCATTTTTATCATCATCCGGAAGGTTCCAGTAATGCAGCTAAACAAACCTCCTTAAAACTGTATCAGTGGCCATAGCCCTGGAAGAAGTATCAACAGAGTCACACACATACTGCAAATGATGAGTAGTGACCTGTGCAATAGAAAATATATAAGTTATTTAAAGCAGATTTTTTTTCACAAGAAGAATCAGAAGATAAAACATTCCTGATACTTTCACAATATGTCAGAATGAACTTTAACATAGGACCTGGAAATTTAAAATTCTAGAATTCAAAGTTGCAGAAGTACGTACTTGTTTTCCAATCCTTTCAATAATGTTCCCATCGTTATCAGAAAGAGTAGGATTGGAATTAACTAAGTGCTTAGCAGCAGAGGAATCAACTAAGGCTGTAGCTGCTGGGTCAGGTTTGGGAATAATATATAAAAATGTAAAATACTGAGGAACTTTATACATCCTTTCTGCCTTTTTAGGGACAGCTGGCTTACTATCCAAAAATCTGTAAACTGTAAAACACATATCTTCCAAAGCAGACAATATAGGAGGGATGGGTGTAGGTTCTGGAAAATCCTTCTGTAACAACTCAAATTATTTTCTGAGGGACTGAAAAACCTCAATGTTTTCCCACTGAAAATACTGGGGCATTCTAGCAATAGTCTCAAAGATAGAGAACCCCACAGGGAGAATCAGAAAGTGAGCTGTCTTCTGAGTTTGAATCTGAAATCTGAGGACAAAACCCTGCATCCATCCATGTATTTTTCTGTTCAGATTCAGAATCTTGAATTTCTTTCTTTTATCAAAAATTACTTAACATTAGAATCAACAGCCTAAATCAAACCCTGAGCCAGTCCCGGTAAACTACTCCTTGTCAAAGAAATTTGAGGAGTAGATACATGCTTGGTTTTCTGTTTCTTTCTGACAAGAAAAAACGGGTCCATTCACATTACAAATGGCTGCTGCTGCTTCCCCAGGAATGGACACAGCATTCTGACACAACAGTGAAACCTTCCCTGTTCCCTCTCCCAGGGCCAACACGAGAGGTTCTCCCTTGCTCACTAAGGCAATGCTAACAGCCACAGAAGACATGGTTAACCCCCCAATCTACAGTGGCTGTAGGTGCTACATCAGAGGCATCTAGAGTAAAAGATGACTGGTTTGAGGTACAACAAGTGGCCAAAGCAGGGTCACCCACCTGCGGCTGAGGCAAACTGCTGACCTGATGTGATGACAAAGGCTGTCTGCACTGCTTTTTCTTTTTGTGGCAGGAAGATGGACCGATCATGGGAGTGATAATCTATTACAAGGTCAAGTCAAAAATGGTGCCTCTAACCTGCAGAAAACAAGTGACTGCCAGTAAAACTACCAGTCCACAAAAGTTACTTTTTTGATAGAAAAAAACATAGTAAAAAGTACTTTCAAACAGTATGGCAGCCCCACAACATTAAAATAAACACAATTTCTCCACAGAAAATAGTTTTTCAGTTAGATAACCCTACTTTTAAACTGACAGATCCAATGAGTGCACAGTTTAAAAGTATGTTACAGTCTCAAGACAGTCTGTTGAAACACAACACTCCTAGCTTTAAATTAATTTTCCTGAAGAGAAAAGCAATAAAACATCAGTAAAAAATGAGAACATGGAAGTTTTTTCCCAGAAGTGAACTTCCCTGCCAGCTAAGGAAAGCACAAGCAAATCATCAATCCTCAGTAGCCTCACAGGAGCATACTCTTTGGTGGCAGTAAAGCTCTGAAGGGCCTCATGCCCAAACTTGTCTTTTAGTCACATCAGCTTGAGCTGCTTGACATTTCGCGTGCACAGAAGATGCCCTGAAGCTTTGGAAGCTGGCCAGCTATTATGCCCTTGGCAGGGTTTAACCCCATATAGGTAAGGCTACTGAAGCAGTGATCAATATGAAGAACATAAACTGTCCATTTCTACCTCTTCGTCTATTACATAGCAGCTACACTCTGCTAAACATAAATCAAACTAATTCATTCATTCTACAGATCCAGGCATCCTTAACTCATACAGAAAAAAAATAAATGATCATTCAGTCAATACCCTTCACTTTAACACAGATGGACAGATTGACCCTCAGACAAATGCATACACCTTGAATGTACCTTGTGGTTTAGCACTATTCATGTAGTTCCTGACACCTCTAAAATAAGTGCCTATTTCCACAATCTGATGACATATAACCTAATCAAGCTTTCTAATAAACTCTTTTCCAGTGAAGATAGAATTAAAATTGTATGCTTAGATGTACACAACACCATCAAGTTCTACCTTCTAGAACCCTGGATCAGCACCAATAAGCCCGATACCATAGACCAGAATCCTGGATTAGCACTAATTGGCCTGACATCATAGAGGGAAGTGAATTTTGGATAAAGCCTTCTAACAACACTTCCCAGTATATGAAAAGAAACTACAATATCCATCAAAGCATGCATCCTGGTGATCACTCAGGGGTGGGTGTTGGTGTGTTTGAAGAATATCACAAACTTCCATTTGTATATAATTTCCTTTCATTGCCATGAGCCCAGGTGATTCTTGCCCATCACATGCTTACTGCATAGATGCTTCCACTTCAGTGTTGCCACATTTACATTCAAACCGCCACATAATACTTGGCAACTTCAGCCTTAAATGAAATCACTCTGATACTTTCATCATTTGTCCCACGTTTATAAATCTCAGTATTCACCATTTTATTATTATTCCAGTAGGTTAAACAATCCATCATAGACTGATTATTTACAAATTGCCTATCACTGTAGCAAGGTATCACGTCCAGTTAGAGAATGGGAAAACGTAATCACTTAATACAGGGAGCCAGTTGGAAATTGTCTTTCATTTCCATGAATGGTACATATTGCCCTGATTAGAAAAAGAAAGTTATCAAGCAGGGTGGTAATATACAGGTAATGTCTGCTGAAAATTAAGTCTGCCACATGAGGTCAGTATGCTCATTTGCAAAGTAAATAAAGAACAATAAAGAAAAAAAGTGAATAATATTTCCAGAGAAGATCCATCTCACAAATTACAAAAACTCATCAGTTGCCCATATGCAATATAGAAAAAAAATCATCCACTTTTCACGTTATTGTTTATTAAAGAGCTGCCAAAAAATTCTATACACATACTCCATAGACCAAACCAATGCTGAGGCTTCATACGACTGCAAATCTGGGTAGAGACTGGGAGCCATATACAGCTAACATAGAACACATCAACAAAATGACCACCAGTAACACAGATGTAGCTGACATCTCTAGAAAATAGCAAATGGGTATGGTATGTGTGTGCATGTTCGCTGACCACAGTATGTGTGTGTAAGTGGGGGGGGGGGGGCAGAGACAGCTCCTACTGCAACAGGCAGTCCATTGGCACAGACTCTTATAAGAAGTACAAAATTCAAGTCTGGCATTACTGACTGACTTTAACCCTGAGAGATTTATCAGCAACTCAGGGATCTCAGGTTTAAAACAAGGCAGGACTTAAAATCAGCTATGTAATGTTCGACTGAAAACGATTGGGTAGATTATAAGTGATGTATAATGTTGTGTCAGTATGGTTTGTGATGTAAATGCTTGCAACTAGGATTGTGTCGATGTGACTTGTTTTCATTTATATAAATGTATTATTGCTTATGTCGTAAGTGATGCTATAATAAAGACATTTGTAGTTTAAAAAAAGGGGGTAGGAATTGAATAATTTATGTAATGTTGTTTAGGTTGTATAATATATAGCAATATATGTGAAAGATAATGTTTGTTAATTTTAACTTGTTAATACAGTTTGATTACTTTTAGGTAAATGTAAATCTGCCTATGGCACAAGTGATAATTCAATAAAGGTTTAAAAAAAGACTTCCCCAGTGTGAAAAAAAAGACATCAGCCTTTTTCATGCCCCCACAACACAGAACTGCCCAAATCTGCAGAAACAGGTAGTAACCCTAGCAACTAGATGCAGTAATATTTTTTCTCCTCCTCTCTCTCTTCTCTCTCTCTCTCTCTCTCTTTTTTTTTATAGCAGCTACTGATTTGCTGATGTGTGCAAGACTAATTGCATATGTAAGATTTTGAAGTACTTGACAGAGAGAATACCCTATGTCTGTGCTATGCCATGCAGTTTTAGAGAAATTCCTGTGTCAAACTAGTGAGTAGTTAGTCTTAAAATAAATAAATAAATAAAAACGGAGTGATCCTTCCCTTCCTTTGATTCCAAGGCAAGGAAACATACGTTTCATGATATACAAGCAGGTTTCTGGCACCTAAATACTGGAACCATACCATAGGGAGAAAAGTAGCCTAAAGGTTGAGTTAAACTGTAGAAGATGGTAGACTGTCCCTTTAAGAATGGCGTGCAGCAAGGCTGTATTCATTGAAGGTACAGTATCTACAAGTTAACAAATTGTTCAGAAAACTTGAGCCGATGATGCCAGTTGCTATTTAATGGCTGCCTTAGGTATATCATTCCCCCTAATCCGTAGATTCCATACAACTACAATGTGACTTCTGGTAGGATATTTGGTCAGAAATGATTATCATATTTACCATGCAAGTTCTAACCATATTTTTTAAAAAGTTGAATGTGTACAAAATATAGCTGAATACACTTCCTGTAAGAAATGTTGCAATTTTCAATTACTAACACAGACTACACGTCATATTTTCTCTCTTTTTTATTTCAATTTCTTTTTAAGGAGGTCTCAAAAATAAGGTGGACAAAGATTTTCTTTTCACTAGGAAAGACTTCCATTTCTTTTCCTGCATCAGAGGCAAAGAAAAGACATGTGAGGTAAGTGGTAATTACGTTATTGGTTTCATCATATAGAATGATTTTGAGTATTGCATTTTACTTGCACTGTTTCAGAAATTTCAAGATATGCACTTAGAGCACAATTTGTACTTGTGGGGAGGAGACATCGATTTATCATTAGACAAAACAAAAACAACTTTCATTTACCATATAGAGAACGAATTGCTGCAAGTGTCTATATAGCCAGAATCAACTTTTCTAGTGTTTCAGTTAATTTAACAATTTCCTTAGGTTGTATTTCTGTTCCACTTCATTACAGAAATATAAAACTGTATAGCAGCCCTTTCCACTGGAACATAATGCCAGCAAAATACTTAGTAACTCTTTGCCAAGTCTTTTCAATTTATAAACTAGCAGTTTCCCAAAATGCACTTTTCATTTAATTTATACTAGTTGTTCCAATTTTATTTAATACATTATTTCATTTATGTTCCAAATTAAGCTTCAAACAGTATGCATATCACTCCAGCCTTTCCTTTGCATCTTTTTCACCATATAGTCTAATCTCTTGACTTTAGGCTAATAGTCTTAATAGCCCAAATCATATCGCCCTTATTCTGTGCTATTTCAGAGAATATAGCAGTCTTTTTAAGCTTATAAGACCTCATTTAAAGGTGTCTGCCTGTCCCTCAAGATATGCCTGAAACTAGCTCGTCTCCAGCTGTCACATAAGACCAAGTCCTAAAAGTACTATCAACAGCTGAAAATATTGCATTGATGGGTCCTGATAATATCCCTGGATCCATCTTAAATAACATGAAGCATGATTTAGCGACAACCCTAACACTGTTCATTCTCAGCTTCTATAGAGGTTTTGTAACAAGTAAATGAAGAACAGATACAGTCATTCCCCTGCATATGAGAGAACCCTCCACAGATCCAGGCAATTACACACACATATGTCTGACCATTCTCATATGCAAAGCCATGGAAAGACTGATGGAATTAATCAATCAGGACACAGGGAATCTCCAGTCACTGGACCCATCTCAGTTTGGATTTGTCAAGGGTAGGCTGTGCTTACTCAACGTAGTGGATGTTTTGAAAAGGTCACCAAAGCAATGGATGAAGTCAAAATGGTACATACCACATGCCTAAACCTGGCCAAAGCCTTTGACACAATTTCCCACTCAGGCATAGTAGGAAAACTAAATAAATTGAGAAAAACACACAGCTCACCCACTGGATTGCCAACTGGCAAACAGAAAGGATACAGATAATCAAAATAGGGGAAGTTACTTCCACAAAGAGACCAGTCATCAGAGGAGTCCCCCAGAGTTCTATGCTGGGACCTCTCCTAATTGGATTCTTCTATTTTTCTGAACTAAAAGTCCATACCGAAGGGCCCTTGCTAAGTTTGCAGATGAGCAGGCCTTGAATCCCCAGATGACTTAGCCATCCTGCAGGAAGTTTTTTCCTAAATTAAATAACTGGTGCCAAAACCATGGACTGAAACTAAATGGTAAAAATGCATTAATGTATCCTTTGGGAAGTCATCCACCACAGGAAACTACCACATTGACAATATTCCCCTAGGAGCTGACCTAGTTGTTCTGGACAGTGACCTAACATTTGACTAACATATGTCCATTGCTGTAAGAAAGTCCTTCTATATTGCAAACAAAGGGACTGTGTCTAGATCTAGGAATGTAATCCCCCCTTTATTCAGCCTTCATTCATCCAGTCATTGAATATAATGCCCCCTTTGGCACATATATGTCCAAACACGTGAACCAACTGGAATGTCCATAGAAATAATGTACTAAAAGGATGCAAGGCCTAAACAACATGTCCTGCATGAACCAACTCAAAGCCCTGTCAGTACACTCAGTATCCTACAGACTAAGAGTTGACCTGTGTCTGGCATACAAGACATCCTCCCACCCATTACTGATGGCTTTACTGCACATCAGGAAGTCAAATGGTATCATACATACTCAGTTTAGTGGTTGAATCTCTTCTGCAACATGAAAAGAATAGATTGGGGGCAGGTATATCGCACAGAAGATACCGGTGCTATAAAACAGACTCCATATCCATATAAAACAAAGTTCATCTCGGCCCATATTCAAGTGCAACTTATATCTAGGGATAGAAAACAGAAAATGGACACCAGGATTGCACAGTGTACTACTGATGGACAAAGGCAGCTCCTAAATACTTTATACCATGCATGGAGCCCTCAAATTATCTATGGTATGATCCCAGTTATTCTCATTAGGGGTAATATACAATTATTGACATGAGATGGGTAAGGCCAGTTTATAGCCAATGGGATAAGTTATTTTAAGCACAAAAAGAGAAGCTGTCTGGGTTTAAAATGGCCTGCAAGAGCAGATAGCCTAGTAAAACCTATGAAACTATAAGACAACCAGCATTTCCTTTATGTTATTTTCCTTGTCTGGACTTTCCTAACCATGTCATTCCCTGTAACTCAATAGGGTCTCAAGAAATGCAACCACTTCTTCAAATGGTGTTAAACCAATAGCTCTGTGTAAAGGAAAAATCATTTTCATAGTTTTAGAATCAAACACCTTGACAATGTATTTAAAGTAATGTGAGCCTTAATTGCAGCCTTTGCACACTGATCTTCATTAATAAACTAAAGAGCAATCCTGTCCTTCAATTTAGTGCCTCTCTTAGCTTTCATAAAACACTTCCAAACTAAAATACGTTTCTTATAACCTTTCTATTAAACAAAATGCAAAATGCCTCGCTTTCTATTTTTTACAATTAAAGTCATGGAACTATGATGCAGGGACTTAAATTCCTTAAAGATTAATTCCTCCATCTACAGGAACCAGAGGCATTTCATAAAATACACACACACACACACACACACACACACACACACACACACACACACACACATACAAGCCTAGCCATAATTCCCTGGCTATTTCTTCCCACACTGTTTACTTGGACCCCTGATAGATTAGTACTAGGCTAATTGCCCTTGTGAGCCATTTTAAGCCTAGCCAATTATCCCTTGTGAGACTCAAACCCTGCACCTTGTGTTTGTAAGGCAAACACCTTAACCATTAGGCCACCCTCCCAAACTTCAACAAATAAAATGTGTTCCAGCCCTGGTCCTGGATGGACTCTGCTTGATACTCTTCTTTCATTCAGTACTTCCCTCTCTCCATCATTCTCTCTTTCTCTCTTCATAATCATCTCCTACACCAACTGGTTTATTCAGCTTTACCCATGACCACACCATGTCAGGCAACTTCATCATTAACCCTTTACTTCACACAGAATCAAATGCCTTGTTAAAATCCTCAAACCTTACATTCAATAGCTTACTCTTATACAAACTGTTCTTATTATTATTTTTGGGTCTCCATCATGGACGTGCATGAGATTGTTTGGTAAAATTCATGGACGTGCATGAGATTGTTTGGTAAAATTCATGGACGTGCATGTGATTGTTTGGTAAAATTCATGGACGTGCATGAGATTGTTTGGTAAAATTTATGGACGTGTATGAGATTGTTTGGTAAAAGGTACCCCCATAAACTCATGCTGCTTCTCATCCACTGCATTCATTTTATTACAGAAATATTTCTAAGCTTTTATTTTAGTATCTGCTCTACAACTAAATGCAATCCTTATTAAACTAACAGGCCTAGACTTCCCTAGTTCATTTTAAACAGATTCCATTTCTGCACCTTTTTAGTCTTTTGTACACTGCCTATTCATAATATTAAATAAATCTAAAATTTGGGGTGAGTTTAAACTCACTGTTGGCTGTTTACAAGTATGCAACATCCTGTTAACCAAAATCCCAAAGGCCGTTTTACTGCCAAGGGATAATGAAAGAGTACATAGTATTTATCAGTGTTGTTGAAGACAGGCTGCAACTCTCTGCACCTGCAGTGTGGGGGCATTGCCCCACACCCTTGATCTGTAAATATGCTACATCCAAGGTTATACCAACTTGGAGAAAAAGGCAACATCATGTGTCACTTTATCTGAAGTGATGTGAACTCACATATATGAAATTTAGAGACTGGAGGTGTAGCAGAGGCTCTACAGTGGAGTGCAGGCACTCCAGTTAGAAAGATGATAAAATCAACAAGCAAAGGAGAGTAATATTGCTGGAAATTAATTCATCCTCAAGTCTCGTTGAGTACCTTCATGAGGTAGATCCTGTTTTTATAAAATCTCACCAAGGCGACACTGATATATAGACTGTATTTTATATAGCATATAACATGGCAGAAGTAGGTTAAAAATTAAAAAGAGACCCAGGTGCACCAGAGCAAGGATAAAAATGTGTCCAATCCTGGTAGGCACACTGGTGCCAGGACTGGAAAAAATGACAAAGTAGATTCCTCAAAACATGGAAACATTCCTACAATGGGATTAGGGCAAGCTCAAGAGGAGGATGCCCCCCCCCCCCCCCCCCATTGTAAAAGAAAGTAGTAGTCCACAAAAACACAAAAAAATGACAGGCCAAAAAAGAGCCATTAAGATGATAGAGTGGACTATAGGGGAGAAAAAGAAATGATGCATTGTTACGATTATGCAAGAAACCTAGAATTTCTGGATAGAAGATATTCAAAAAGATTAAGAGAGAAATTAGAGGAAAGAAAAATACTTGCACAAGAAAAACTGTCAAAAGCTTCAAATACAAATTTGTGTTAATACAACATATTCATGAAAAACACTATACACCAAGAAACCTTGAACCATTTGGAAAAAGAAGTGACCGAGGAAATGCAAAAATAAAAAGAACAAAAACTAGAGAATTTTCACAGTAATAGAAAAGAAACATGGACATGGGAAAGAAGGAAAATCTGATATGGTCCCATATTTAAGCAAAGGAGAAAGCTAAACTAATCAACACAAAAATATTTTGAATAAAAATCAGGCAAAGGCACCCAGATATGGAAAATTTCACAATACAAAAAAAATCACAAAGGGGGAACATAGAACTGCAGATTAGTAAAGTAAAAGTTAGACAAATAGAAGCTGAAGTTATGGAATACCTGCGAAGTGAAGGAATTAGTATAGAAAGTCTAACACAGGTTATGTCACAACATGATGAAACAATGAGTCCCCAAAGTAAGGAGAAACAGATGGAACAGGAGATATATGAAGAAGAAATATAGACATGGGAAAGAAAAAGAGATTTAATATGGTGCAATACTTATGCAACGGAGAAAGCAAAACTAATCAATACAAAAAAGCAGCACCAAAGATATTTGAAGAGAAATACAGTTAAAGGCATCCAGATATGGAACATTTTACAATACAAAAAAAAAAAAAGAAAACAAAGCGGGAGGTAGAAAAGAGGATTTGTAATGGAGATGTTAAAGAAATAGAAAGTGATGTTATGGATTACTTGTGAAGTGAAGGACTTAGTGTAGAAAATCAAACTTTGGTAACATCACAGCATGATGAAACAGTAAGTCCCCGAATTAAGGGGAAACAGGTGGAAGAGGAAGAATCTGATCACCTGCCACATGAAGATGCTCTGAAGCGTTTAATAGAAAACCAGCCCAAAACTTCAGATGGAGTTTGCACAGCAAAGGAAAGAGCAGGAAATGATGGCAACTCAGACATAATGGGCTATTGATCTGATATGAAAGAGCAATGAATCATGCACAATGCAGATGAAGAGAATATATATGCAAAAAAAAGGCACAGACTACTATAAAAACAGAACAGACTTGACCACACTGCAAAACTCCTCCAGACAAAGTTTAATTTATTAAGTAGACTAACAGAAACTAAATTAATTGAAACATAATCACTTTTCCACTTCCCTTTATATTATCCTGAACCAATCAGAATTGCAAAATACAGTCAAGTTAAAAAATGTACAAGTTAAAAAATACAAAATAACAAATCTTAAGAAATAAGGCACACACACACACACACACACACACACACACACACACACACACACACACACGCACACACACACAAACAAACTAACTAAACCAAATGTAACAACTCTTCAACTTTTAAAGTGCAATTTTTTTTTAATTAAATAAAATGCATGCAATCTATAACTTGAATAAACAGTATGAACCAATATTTAAAAGTGCATGAAAATATGTATGAATATATATATGGACATTAATATACATATATAAAAATATATAAATATATAATATATATATATATATGTATATGTCACAAAATTGTTTCATAAAATGCTTTGTAATCATGTATTTCATACCATAGCAGCGTTCTACACCAGAAAATAAAAGTGATCAAATTGTCCACCCTGTTAGTTTTAAAAAACATAGTTATCTTTCTAATGCTTTTAACCTCAACAGGCTATTAATAGAGAGTTGATCATATAAACCAGGCCAGTTAGAATTTAACTTGAGTTGCCAGTACAGCTCATGCCGTTCAAGATGTAATTGCCATGGACCATGTCTATTATATACCTGCATTTGCTCAACAATACAAAATTTAGTCATGTGTAGGATTTTCATTAATGTGATTAGCTAATGCAATTGTCAATTTCTTTTTCTTGACATCATAACTGTGTTCATAAATTCTCTCACGCACTTTTCTCTTGGTTTTCCCAATGTAAAAGCATGGGCATGAATTACAAGTAGCACAATATACCACCCCTGTGGATTTGCAAGTATACAAGCCATTAATGTTAATTACATGTTGGTTGACCTGTAGTTGTTGTGTAGTGATGACAAATTTACAATAATTGCAACCCCCACAAGTTTTCATGCTCTTAACAGTAGTCAGTTTTGATGCTATTTCGAACAAAGCCTTGAGATTAGTTCCCTGCAGTACATAATTCTTGTTTTTTCACCAATATTTTCCCTTAGGAAATCTTCAAGTAGAACTGTCCAGTTCTTCTCAAGCACATTTTTTATTAACAGACTATATTTTGTGAACACAGTAATAAAAGAACAATATAAGTTCTTGTCAGCAATAGATACCCCATCAGTTTCCCTCAAGCTAACTTGCAATGTATGATGACAGACATTTTTTGGGGATAGAATGAGATTCCCACAAAATAATTCATCTGCATTTTATTCATCAGTTCATACATTGCATTATCTATAAAGGCAGTGGGGTACCCCCTTTTGGAAAACATAGATTTCAAAATGTGGCATTCATCCCAAAAATCCTTCTCAAACTCATCTTGGCTGCATGGACTAATTGGCCCTTTATGGCAGCCTTTTTCTGGATAATGGGGTGGGAGATATCAAAGTGAAGAAAACTGTTAGAATGTTTTCTTACATTATATTTTGGAAAGAAACATAGCATTTGAACTGTCCTTTATAAGCCATACATCAAGATATGTGATGTGTTCACTGCTGTAGGTGTAGGTAAACTTAAGAAACAGGGATGAATCACTGATGAACTTGATGAATGGTGGGATGAGGTCTTCTCCATCCCATAACATAAAGATATCATCTATGAATTCTGTATAAAATTTACACTGGGTATAGAACTATGATGTAAATAAATAGTTCTCCCACTGTAACATCACACTGTTCACAAACAAACCACCACAACCCCAGTACATTGATAGTAAACGACTTGGTCAAATGTTAAAAAGTTATTTTTTTAACACAATATTTAACAAGTTTTCATAAAGGTTACTTTTATCTTGTGGTAGACCCTTTTCAGCTAGATATTCACAAAACCATTCAACTTCCAGCTTGTGAGGTATAACAGAATAAAGGTCCTTAACATCTAATGTTGTAAGTATGTAGGATGCTTTGAATGGAATAATATTTATTTTCTGCAGAAATTCCCAGGAGTTGTGACAAATTTGAGGTGCATAAAAAAAAACAGAGATTTTAACTTAGTATCCAAGTACTTTGCACAGGGGTGGGTAACACTGCCCTGTGCATCTACTATTGGGCGCATGGGTGGTTGTTTTCACAATAAACAGATCATATATCTGTCCCCTTATACTCCTATATGCCCCATTCTTTTCATTAAGGGATACTTCCCCATAAGTACAGTCACTCAAAAGATGCTTCATTAAGTTGTAGTCACCTTTATTAAAAATTGCAAGCCACCACCCTTATTTTCCTTAATTATCCTGATCACAAGATCATAGGAAATTACTAGGCTATTAGCCCTGAGGTCCTTATAAGCCTAGTCAACAGTTTAGCTCATGTTTAGACAAGTCAGCACCCAATGCCCCTGTCCAGCAGGGACATGGGTGGAATCCCAGGGAAGTATTTTCTGTTTCCCATCCAGTTATCCAAGTTGTGCTTAAAAAGTGGAAAAGAGGTGCTTTGCTTGATGTGGACAGGGAGTCTATTCCACAGTTGGGGTAGTCTCTGGGACACAAATCTGTCCTGCCAACAAGTCTGTTGATGTCAAAGACCAGGTTGAGGCCAAGCGTGCAGGTTACTCGAGTGGAGCTTCACGTGCGGATATGCAGCAGTCCCATCAAGGCTGGGTCCAAGATTACGTTTTATGCCCGACAGAGGTCACTTCTGAGGAGTTTGTATGAAACTGAGTAGAGGGATAGGGTTTTTAGCCTATCTGTGCATGGCAGATTTTTGAGGCCCTGGATTCTCCTGGTGAGGAACCACTGTGGTCTCTCCAGCTGCTGCATGTGCTTTGTGAGATACATGCTGAAGGGGGCATTGTACTCAATAATGGACCTTATAAGGGAATAATACAGGGATGTTATGAACTCCTTGTATCTGGATGAGATAGCCTTAATTATGAGGTGGGCCATGTAGAAAGCTTTCAATACAACGGAAGCAACATGGTGGTCAAAAGTCAGGTTGCTATCAACCTGGGTGCCCAAATCCATCACGACTGATTGTGTGCTTAGGACATTGTTATTAATGTGATAATTTGTGGGAACATCACTCTCCCCAAAGGGGATGACGATGCATTTTTTTTGGTATTCAGCTTGAGGCCATGTTTCTGGCACCAGTCATTTGTTTGGATGAGACCCTCTTGGAGGATGTCCACATCACTAGAGGAACTGATGACAGCACCCAGCATTCAGTCATCTATAAACACGGTCAGCCATAGCCCACTAGTTTTGGTGTGCACCTCAGAAAAGTATATGCCAAGTAACAGAGCCCCCAAGACCGAACTGATGTTGTCATTATTCCTTAATAATACTAGTCTTTCTCTTCGCCTGTGAGGTTATCCATATTATTAAATGGTCTTTGCTGGGCTAGAGTATTCATAATATCCAACTTGCACAATTTCTTACATAACGCTAGTGGACGGCATAGAGGGGGGTTATAAGTACTACAAAGTCGCAAGGGGCCCATTGCTGTTGTTATGTTGGAATGTTGGAAAATCACCATAAAAGTGAGCTTATGTACATAACATTTTAAGTCCATGGGCACATGTGCAGTATCCACATGTTTCCCTGGGACAAAAGCGGGACCCCTAGAAAAAAAGGATTACACTTTTTCCATCAGTTAAATAATTTGAATAACTGTATACCAACAAATCACCACTACTATTAGTTATAAAAGTACAAGAAGGTAAGAGGTGATCCTGGTGCTGGGTGTGAAGCAGATTTTCATCAATGGTGTTAGCAGGAAAACTGTTTACCAATCGGAACCCATAGGCTGCCAGTTGGGGTTGGTCCGTGTTCTGCTGTGCAGTGACTGATTTCCCCTCTGTACTGTCATTCTTCCCCTCTGTCACCCCCTCTCTGATAATTACCCCTCCCAGATGTTTTGTTGTAGGGATGAGAGTGATATCCTACTTGTATTTGCCTGGACTTAATTTTCTCCAACCTCCTCAACTCTGGCCAGGCTTCTTGTTCTAGAAAAATGGTGTTGTCAGGTGCTGGTTCAGCCCCCAAGGTTTCATCTCCCACCAAAAGATCTAAGTTTAGGTTGGGTTGCCCACTGTTCGCTGAATTAACTGTGTTAACCTATTGTTGTTCTTGTTACCTCATACCCCAAATGTGAGAGGGAGGTGGAGAGGGATAAGCCCTATTATTAGCATAATCTTTTCAGTCCTGGTTAAGTTTTTTTTACTTTCCGTCTCTTTATTATTTGCACTTGTTCATCAATGCAATAAAATATTTGAGCATGTTCAAACTTATACTGCTCATAATTAATATCATGTAAAATTAAAATGTCAAGACCCTGGACATCATTGATTACATTTTCAATTTATTTAGAATTATGGTTGAACAAAACTTGCATGTATTCCTGTCCATGCTTATCACATAATGCAATCAGTTCCTGATGTAATGCAGGATTAGGTACAAGCCCTGTGGGGTACTTCCATATAAGTAGACCCTTTATGGAACAAGCTTTGCTTTAATGCATTTGTTAAAGTAAGCATTTTCAAGCTGTATTTTTTTTAGTTTAAAAAGTTTACAAACATATTCCATTAATTTTTCAATAATGTCAACAGTACCTGTTCCACTGCATTGGAACCCAAATAAGGAAGGTTCAGAATTAATCCAGTCATTTAAAATTGGTGGCTCATAGTCCATACCAGGCTTTTGTTGTTGGTTGCACCTCTGTGGAGCTTGAACAGAAGCTGAATGTTCTTTTTGTCTTTAAACAGTTAAATTCATTTGGTGCACCCTGGAATCATTGGCTTGCTGGGGTCTGGCCAATAAAGTAAGGCATTCAGCTAAAAGATTGTCCATATGCTGGGACAATTAGAATAGTAAAATTAGCAACAGTTTCTTGCATGTTACACAAGTCTGTTTCATCAAATAATTGCCGAGAAGAGAACCCAGCCAGAGTTCCAGTAGCTATGCCACTAAATAAACTCCAAACAAACAAAAAGAAGGCACAGCCTAGCATAAAGACACAGCAGACTTGACTACACCACAGAACTCCTCCAGACAAGGTTTAATTTATTAAATAAACTAATATAAACCAAACAAATAAAACATAAGCGCTTTCATTTCAGTGTTTGAAACTTCATCAGATAATCATGGAAGCATCTCCACTACCCTTTATACTATCCTAAACCAATCAGAATTGCTAAACACAGTCATGTGTTAGCCAATCCCCAGCATCATTTCCAAAGCCAAGTAGTTCTTTTAAAAAGAAACTTACAAGTTAAAAAATACACAGTAAAAGGTCTTAAGAAATAAGGCACACACACTAACAAGTCAAACCAAATGTAACAACTCTTCAACTTTTAAAGTGCAATTTTTTTAATTAAATAAAATGCATGCAATCTATGACTTGAATAAATAGTATGAACCAATATTTAAAAATGCATGCGAAATATGTATGAATATGTATATGGAAATAAATATAAAAAATATATGAAATATATATGTATATGTCATGAAAGTGTTGTTTCAAAAATGTTTCATAACAATGTATTTAATACCATAGCAACATTCTACACCAGAAAATAAAACTCATCAAATTGTCCACCCTGTTAAATTTAAAAAACATAGCTATCTTTCTAACACTTTTAACCTCAACAGGCAGTTAATAGAGGGTTGACCATTTAAACCAAGCCAGTTGTTAGAATTTAATTTGAGTTGCCAGTACAGCTCACACCGTTCAAGATGTAATTGCCATGGACCATGTTTATTATATACCTGTATTTGCTCAACAATACAACATTTAAAGTCATGTATAGGATTTTCATTAATGTGATTAGCTATTTAAGTTTTACATCAACAAACTTCGCTAATGGTTCAGTATTAGAACCTGTAGCTGAAACTATGGAGGATAATATAAATCTTTGTGTATTTTAGGTATACTGAAAATTAGTGGCATAATGGAAGATTTAACTCTTAAAAACTCAAATAAAAATAACGTTCTCTAACAGGTCATTCAAAATATAGTCAATCTTACTATAGGCTAAGTGCACTTAATTGAAAGAAACTCTTTTGTATTGAAAGTTATCGTCTAAGAGTTTATCCTTTCTAGAAATATAATAAATATGATCCATTAAAACAATGCCACCTCCCTTATCCAGTTTCATCACCTTTATTGTCTTATCAGAACTGAACTCTTTCAAGCAGTCTCTCTCTTCCCTAGTCATCTTACAACTGCCCTTTTCAAACAGCGTCTTATTGTGATATCCAAAACTCCGTCTAATGTCTTCTTCATATGCCCTCTCAAAAAACATTAAAATTAAATTTAACAGTGGATTGAAAGTGCTCTCCCTCATAAGACCATTACTATTGGAAGTATTAGCATTATTTCCAAAATACTTCCAATAGTAATGGAAGTATTGGAAGTATTAGCATTATTTCCAAAATACAGCACCAAATTCAATTTTCTGGTCAATAACTTAAGTCAAAGTAAACGTTATTGTCATTTAGGACTACACAAGTACAACAAAAATGAAATTCAGAGTATCAACTCACCAGAGAGTACATAGGACGCAAGGAACAAGAACAGTATAACATTTCAGTTAAAAAAATATATTCAATACAAGACCCACAGAAGGATAAATAAACCAATAATAACAGCAACAACACACAAGACCCCCCCTTTAGAGAGTCATAAGAAGAATACTGCACATAGCAGCATGACAGAGTAGGATTGCACGTGTTAAGATTGTCCTCCTTTGTTCATGTGCATCACGCAAACAGCAGGCAACTGCACATGAATAAGAAAATATATTGCTACATCAAAGAATAAAAAAGATATTGCACACTTTTCAGCTGAGCTACATATTGCGAATGATTACTGACTAAATAATCAGTGGCTGGTATCAGTTTATAAGTCTCAACACTGTTAGGTAGAAGCTGTTTAAGTAACTGGTGGTCTTGCAACAAATATTCCGATATCTCTTAACCGAAGACAGTTGTGTAAACCAGCCGTGTGCAGGGTGAGAGGGGTCATGAATTATTTTGAATGCACATTTAATGCTTCTTGCTGCAAAGGGATCCTGGACTGATGGTAAGCTGATGCCCATGTTTTATTTGGCAATTCGCACCACTCTCTGTAGCTTCTTTCTTTCTGCTATTGTGCTGTTTCTAAACCAAACTGTGAAGCTACTAGTGAGAATGCTCTCAACTGCTCCTCTGTAGAATGTGATGAGAACAGTAGGTGGGAGCTTTGCTTTTTTGAGCCTTCTGAGAAAGTGAAGATGTTGGTGTGCTTTTTTGATCAACTGTTCAGTGTTCACAGTCCAAGAGTGATCCTCCAAAATGTGCACCCCTAAAAACTTTGTAGATTTGACCCTTTCCACTTCTTCACAATTTATCATGAGTAGTGAGTGTGTTGTTGACCTTTTCCTGAAGTCTATAATAATTTCTTTTGATTTATTGACATTTAGGTGAAGGTTTTTCTTAGCACACCAGTCAATCAATGAGTAGACATCGTCTCTGTAAGCTCTTTCATCCTCCCCTTTGATGAGGCCCACAACCGTAGCATCATCTGCAAACTTAATGATTCATGGGTGAGGATGGTGAGGATGGTGAACAACAGAGGGCTTAGCACAAGCACACAACCCTGAGGAACACTGGTGTTGAGTATCATGCATCCTGAGGTGTTGTTGCTTGCACGTTTTCTGCGGTCTGTTCATCAAGAAGTTGAGGATCCAGTGGCACATGAGCTTGCTAACACCAAGATGTATAAGCTTGTCAATAAGCTGCATTGGAACCACTGCACTGAATGCTGAGCTGAAGTCAATAAACAACAGCCTGATGTAGTTGTTTCTTCCCTCCAGATGATCGAGTGAGCGGTGGAGTGCCATTGAAATAGGATCCACATTGGATCTGTTAGCCCGATAAGCAAACTGTAGAGGGTTGAAGGTGAATGGAAAGTTTGTTGACAGATGCATTTTAAACTACTCTCTGAAAGCATTTCATGACATCTGAAGTTAGAGCAACTGGTCTGTAATCATTCAGGCAGGCTGGATTAGTTTTTTGGGGGTGAGGGACAATATTTATCACCTTGAAGCAAGAGGGAACTTTATCAAGATTAAGGGATGTGTTGAAAATATCAGTTAGAACTGAGCATAGTTGACCTGCACAGCCCTTAAGTACATTGCCCAGTATTTTATCAGGGGCAGCAACCTTCCTGGGGTTCACCTTCGTAAGCTGAGATTTCACTTCATTTCAGTTAAGGCTGAGCATTCCCTTCTCCTAACTGATAAATAGCCTTGTAGTAGCCACATTGTTCTTCTCTTCAAATCTGCAAAGAAGGAGTTCAACCTGTCCAGGAATTCAGTGTTGTCATCACACTGAGCTAACCTGGATTTATAGTCATTAAACTGTTGTATCCCTTCCAGAAACTCCTGGTGTTCCTCATGTCTGCAAACTAACTTTGTAATTTCTTTCTCTGTTCCCTCTTGCCCTCTTTAATTCCCCTTTTTAGGTTTGCTCTAGCGTTGCTGAGACCCTCCTTGTCCTTGGCCATGAATGCTACATTTCTTGCCTTCAGGAGACCATCGACTCTGTTGTTAAGCCATGGCTTTTGATGTCAGATACATCATCAACACCCTTAGTGATGTAAACTATTACTGCTTCCATGTAATCATCTATGTTGACCTGTTCATCTGACATAGCTGTGTCTTTGAAAATGTCATTGCAGGTACTATCAAAGCAGTCTTGGAGACATTCCAAAGGTCCATCATGCCAGACCCTGATCTGCTTAACTGTGGGCTTTTCTCTGATCAGAGCCAGTTTGTTGGCTGGTAGAAGCATGATGGTACGCTGGTCAGACTTTCCTAAGTTAGGTTGTTGTATTGCTCTGTAGGCACCTTTGATGTTGGAATATGCCTTGTCCAGAATGTTTGCACCCCTTGTAGGAAAATCTACACATTGATAGTAGTGGGGTAGTACCTCTCCCAGATCTGCTTGATTAAAATCACCAGCAACCACATGTGCAAAGTCTGAGTTTTTCCTCTGCAACTCACAGAGTTATAAAGATTGCTCAGGGCTTCAGTGGTGTTTGCACTGGGAGGAATGTTACATATATTCCATTTAGCTCTCTAGGTACATATAGGGTCTGCATTTTAAGGACATGAACTCTAGATTATCAGAGCAATGTGACTGAACAATCTCACAGTTTTTACACCATCTTTCATTCACATAGAGGCAGATTCCACCTCCCTTGCCCTTTCCACACAATGCTTGACATCTGTCTGCATGAAAGAGTGTGAGGCCTTCTAAGCTAACAGCACTATCATTAATCTTGTTATACATCCACGTCTCAGTAGTCATCAATAAACAGGTATTTCCTCACCTTATTTTTGCTGTAGTGTTCCAGCCTCGGGTCATCCATTTTACTGTCCAGTGAGCATGCATTTGGTAGCAGTATTAAAGGCAGAGCAAGCCTGTGAGGATTAGTTTTCATCTTTTCAGTAATTCCAGCCCTGCAGTCCCTTTTTTTGGTTCTCTGACATCTTTGCCACTTCTGCCTTGTCCTGAGTGTTCCAGAACATTCTGTCTCATGTTTTAGGCACTTTAAGGCATGCTGGGTTAAAATACACAGCTCCAGTATTTCTGTGAGTGTAGTAGGCCCCAGGAACTCTGCTGACTGCAGGGAGTCTAGCCAGCAGCATGAAACAGTTAACTGCTTAATTTCCAGAATTTTCTGTCTGCTGTAAGTTAATGAACTTCCACTTAAAAGCCCAGAAAGTGATTTTCTCAAAATTTTGTGTGAAAAAGAAGACAGATGCATATCTCTCTGATGAGCTGACACAGCCACAGCCACACAGGGCGCTGCCATTTTTTTTAGCTCAATCAAAATATCCACAATATTAAATATAGGTGTTGGCACAAATGTAAAACCTTTAGAAAACAAACCCAAGTGCACTTTACTGATAATTCTATCAGTAAAATTAAAAATGTTAAAATTACGATGTGTGTACTTTAACAGTACCTGTATCAGAAAAATGTATCACTGTCTGAAGTTCCTGTATCTGCCCCTCCTTTTCTGGAGTGGTAAACTGTTCTCTGTTGTTGATTTATCCATGAGGATTGGCTCGCTATAATATCTTCCTGATGGACAACTTGCCCTTTAGACATCTCCGCTATACGGCTCAACCTGTGCAATGGTAGAAATTCCAAAAAACTATCTGTATTGACTGGCCAGTCATCACTAGGATGCATGTTGTTGGAATCATCAATCCTCATGGGAGATGTCTTTGATGCAGGCTGAGGGTATGCCATCTTTGTTTCATAATCTTTTTTGTCCCTTAACAGTTTTTCTCTTACTTCGCCTTGTTGGTAGAGATATTTTTTCTACTTTAACAAAAATTTTCAAAGAAGGAAATAAAAAAATTGGTGGTAATAGAATCTTTAAGTTCCCGAATTTTGTTAAATAGGGACTTCCTAGATGTTTAGTTGGATTTAATTAAACTAGTCAGCAGGTTTAAACCAGTACAATAACATAGACCAGTACAATAATATAGATCCACTATGTTACAATAGAAAGATGAGTCAATGTCAATAGCAAAAGATATTTTAACAATGCTTAACCTCCTGGGTGCTATCTTCTCATGTGAACACTCTTTGAAGTAGTAATTATCTAGCTGTTTCATCTTATATTGAAATAACTTCTGAAAGTTTATTAACTGCATTCTTAAACTGTCATGAAACTTTAGACTGGAAGCATTAACAGAAAAACTGTTTTGCAACTGTACTTCAACTTCAACATTAGGTAACTCACTGTTAGATGGTGCATCTCCATTATTTACAGAATAAGTCTCATGCCAGTCCATCATGGTGACAGTTAAAAGCTGAATTAACCAATTTGGCCGTCTCAGTTACCTCAGTCTGTTCTGAACCATGTGATAATTTATAAAGCCTAAGCTCCATAAAATCTCTCTGAAGTTGGTTGACAGACTGTGTGAGTTGTTGAATCAATAAAGTCAAATCAACGGTCATATTATAAACAGAAAATCCACCAGTTTCAAACAACTCCTGTGAAGACATAACAGCCAGATACTCCAAGGTACAACAAACCAATAACTTCAAAAACAAACCCGGAGTATCGGTGCTAGCACTGCAGAATTACCAGTAACCAAATCACAAAGTGTTAGCAATGTGATCCCAGGAACAAATCACAATATATTAAATTTAAAATACTTTAATGAAAAAAAAAAACTCTGTTAAAAACTCAGTTAAGCACTTTTGTCTGTTTACATAGACTTCATCAGAATCAATTAAAACCATTCAACAACCCACATATGTAACATTGTAACTTCTGAATGTGGAAAAAATTAAACATTTAAAGGGCATTGATTCAAAAAATATTGCCATTTACTATATCATATTTCATCAAATTTAAATATACTGTACATATATAAAACAACAAAACATATAATAAATGCATTTGCTCTTTGTAACTTTACAGTCCTATGATTCAAAACACTTTTTTGATGTTAGAAGAAAAAGATCTAAGGGAAGAGTCACTTGATTTAATAAAGATGGATAGACATATTAAGACTGATGAAAGAAATGGATAACAAAAAGTCAATAAGGCCCAAAATGTTAAAAGTTTGGTAAAACAAATGAACATAGTAATCAAGACTATTAACAGAAATTCATGTGATAAAACAGACGTAAATAGGATATATTACTGTGCTGCAAAATAGGTTCATAGGTTCATAGGTAGGTACTAGGCTATTGGCCCTAGGGCCTATATAAGCCTAGCCAAACGGTACCCTAGCTTTTGCCACCCAAGAAAATAATTTTCCTGTGCCCCTGTCAAGCAGAGCTACAGAAGTGATCCCCGGGGTGAATTTCCTATCTTCCATCCAATCAAGATTTTTCTTGAAGAGTGCTAATGATGAGTTTTGTTTGATATAGATAGGTAGTTTATTCCAGAGTATGGGAAGTCTCTGGGACAGGAATCTATCCTTCCAGCATGTTCTGTTTATTGTGGTGACAAGGTTTAGGTCCCTAGAGCATGTAGCATGGGATTTCTTTAAGTGGAGCATGTCCAACAGCTCTGGGTTTGACATAGCTTTGTATGTTAAACAGAGATCACCTCTGAGTAAGCAATATGTGACAGAGTAAAGCTGGAGTTTTTTGAGACGGTCTGCGTAGAGCATCTGTTTGAGGCCAGTAATCCTCTTTGTGAGGTATTTCTGCGGCCTTTCCTGTTGTTGTAGATGTCTTGTGAGGTACATGCCAAAAAGGGTGTTGTACTCTATAATGGGTCTAATGAGTGATGAGTAGAGGGGAACAATGACCTCTTTTTTTCTGGATGAGAAACCTTTTGTGATGAGGTGTGCCATGTGGAAGGATTTCCTGACTACTTTGGTGATGTAATTATCAAAGGAGAGACTACTGTCCACTGGTGTCCCAAGGTCTCTTATCACACTTTCAGTGTTAAGTAGACTACCACCTATGTGGTAGTTCATGGGTACAGAGTTTTTACCAAAAGGGATGACAATGCACTTTTTGGCACTGAGCCTGAGGCCATGGTTTTGACACCAGGCATATGTGTCAGTGAGGCCCTTTTGTAGGATGTCCACATCGTTAGGAGTTTTTATTATGGCTCCTAGTTTGCAGTCATCTGCGAACTTTGTTAACCAAAGACCTTCTGTGTTAGCCTGTACTTCAGAGAAGTGGATACCAAACAGGAGAGGACCCAGAACTGAATCCTGTGGTACTCCACTTGTCACTGGTCTGAAGTTGGATTTAGAGTCTGTTACTTTCACAGTGTGGGTTCTGTCAGTGAGCCAGTTGGCAACCCATCTTGTGACATAGGGATTTATACCTAGTTTAGTGAGTTTATCTATAATTCCAGAGTGGGGGATGGTGTCAAAAGCCTTGGCGAGATCTGGATATGCTGTGTGAACCACCTTATCCTCATCTACGACTTTGGTGACTGCTTCAAAGATGTCTATAAGGTTTAGGAGATATGAGCTGCCTTTTACAAACCTGAACTGGGTAGGGTCCAGAGACTGGAGATTACCAATGTCATTGTTTATAAGTTCCATAGCCTTGCAGACCAGAACCATCAGGCTAATGGGGCAGTAGTTCCCAGGGTCTGTGGTGGCTCCCCCTTTGTGGAGTGGGATAACCATTGCTGTGTGCCGTTCAGTGGGTACACAGCTTGAAGTGAGGCTATGATTGAACATGGTACTTAGGTGGGGTGCCAGTTCATTCTGTAGTTCATGTAGAATGCAGCCTGGGATGTTGTCAGGTCCCATGGATGCTGTGTTCTTGGCTTTGGAGAGTGTGCTTTTTACCTGTGCAGCCATGATTACAGGAACTTTGCATTCTTCCGGTGTAGAGATAGGCCCTTTAGGGGGTAAGAGAGGGGGAAAATTAGCACTGAACCTATCTGCTAGGATGTTGGCAATATCAGTTGGTTCTGTATATTCAGTGCCATTGTGCTGTAACTCAGAGCAGATCTGAATGTTGCCATTGGGATTCTTGACCTAGCTATAGAATGCTTTCTGGTTGTCTTTAGAATCAGTGGCAATTTTGTTTTTGTGACTAGCTTTGGTGGATTTTACGAGGGATCTCAGCTTCTTACTTGAGGCTGACCAGGGAGTTCCTCCAATCATGGGAATTTACTATTTTTTGCAACAGTTTATTTCTTCTGTTGTAGAGTTTGTTTATGGCAGGGGACCACCAGATTGGCTTCCTTTTTTTGGAGGATAGCATCTTGGTTCTGTTAGGGATTGGATGATCCATGCACATGTGCAAGTGCTTATAAAGTGCATTTGTATAGGATTCAGCAGTTGTACCTCTATTGTCCGTCAGCATGGGTGTCGTGAAGTTTGCCACTTCTGTCTTAAGAAGCGTGAAGTTGGCTTTGGAGAAATTGTTTAAAGTGGTTTCCCTAATGGGGGGTGGGGGTGGGATGTGGATGTCTAGGGTGATTAGCTTGTGGTCGGATCTGACCAACGAGGAATTGACCTCTGGTGTGGAACACCAGTTGCCCATGTTGGTAATGACCAGGTCTAGGATATTGCTGCCCCTGGTGAGGGTGTGGATAAGTTAATCCAAGGCACTGGAATTTATGAATTCCAGAAAACGTTGAGCACAATAGTTGGTACATGAGTAGTTTTCCCAGTTAATGGTGGGGTAGTTGAAATCACCCATTATTAGGCTGTTAGGTTGTACCGTAATATTTTCCAGTGTACCAAGAAATGAGAAGTGGGAATCCTGGGCATGGTGGGGGATCTGTAGCAAGCTACAATTTGGATTGTGGTCTTGCCCAGAGTTAGTTGCACTTGGATAATCTTGGATGCATTATGCTGAGGAACTAGCCTGGAGGTGTGCATACCTTAATGAATATGGACACATCTCCGCCTTTAGTGTTTCAGTCCAGGTTAAGTGGTCGAAAGGTGTGGTATGAATTATAGCCTGGTAATGCAGCTTTGCTCTCTGGAGCCTTGAACCAGGTCTCTGTCACTGAACAGATGTCAATGTTCTCCATTTTAAGGAGTGCCTCGAATGAGTGCATTTTGAGGTTTAGACTTCTAGCATTAAGTAGCATTACCCTCAGATTTTGCTTGCTTGTACCTGTTACAGTGGTGAATTTGTCATTTGAACCTTGCCTAAAAAAAGACACTATAGGGGTGGCAAGAGCATTAGCCAGTATCTGGAATCCCAAGGGCGACAGGTGCAGACCATCCCTGGCAAAGCATAGTGGTTTATCGATCATGTCATCCCAGGCAGACAGATACTGGATCCCCTTAGAATGACACCAGAAGCATAGCCAATTGTTGAAGTCAATCATTTTGTCCTTATACTGTGGTATCATTCTGGGTGATGGCAGGATGCTACTCAGGATTAGGGTCATACCTGCCTGGGCTACAAGATCGGACAGCTCCTCCATATCTCTTTTCATGTAGTCCAGGGAGGTACGTCTCAGCTCAGTCACAACAACATGGACAATGACAGAGTCATATTTGTACTTGTTGTGGAGTGACCTGAGTGCGTGCGTTATGTGGTGGATCCTGGCACCTGGCAGGCAGCTGACAGTAAGTTTGTCCTTGTTTAGCCTGGTGAGTGGAACATCAGTGTGCCTGACTATAGAGTCACCTATGACTAGAGTGTTGGGTACGTTGTTATGCCTTATGAGCTGTGGTTGAGTGGCACACTGAGTTTGTGGGCTATGTGTCATTTGGGTTGTGTTGGGGGGGGGGTGGAGGCTGCTTGCGCTTCTGCTTTGGAGGTCCCTGTTGCTTGGGTAGATTTTTATTGAGATCCTCCACGAATGTAGGTGTGTGTTTTGTGTTTCTATGTGTGTGTTTTTTGATGATGTAGGTTTTGAGGGACTATGTGATGAGTGTGGTGTGGTGCAAGTGTTTACCTTCTCCTCTTGACTGTCTAGTCCAGACTTGGGTGAAGAGAGCTTTGCTTCCAGTTTGGCTATATAAGTGCATCTCTCACAGGTTGTAGTATTGGGTGGTAGGAGGAGAGGGTTGTCTGTGTACATGAGGCAATTGCTGCATTGCCCCAAGATGCCTAGATTCATCAGGTAGACAGGAGAAAACATCAAAAAAATGGAAGCCTGTAGCCTGCAAAACCAGCACTGAAGTAAAAAGCAGTCAGAATAACGTTCAGGAAGTTTATTAAAACTAGCAACGTTTTCGTCTTTACAAATGAACAACTTCTTCAGAAATAAATAGTCACAGCAAGTACTATCAAATTTAAAAGTTCTACTCAATGAGTCATATTTCTATCAACCAATCATCGAGGGCTATAATGTTTAATTAATTACCAGTTAAAAGGTATATTAGGTTAAAATAAAGAAAATAAACAAAATATTCAAAATGTTCAAAATATTTCTTGGCGCAAACAATAAAGTAAACTCAGATAATGCAATAAATATATATTCACTGATCTTATAAACATTTATAAAAATGTATGTAAATAAAAAATGAAAAATAATGTAAATAACCATTGAATTATAAAACATATAATAAACCAAAAAAATAATAAACCAAAAATTATTATTATAAATATACCAACTCAGGTTTTAACATTAGTACTTATAGGTAAACTAATACACTCAGTACCTAAGGTAACTTTTTAGTTCTAAACAACATGAGATGTTACAGTTGTCATTTAGACCTGGGTGTGAACTTTTAAATTTGATAGTACTTGCTGTGTCTATTTATTTCTGAAGAAGTTGTTCATTTGTAACGACGAAAACGTTGCTAGTTTTAATAAACTTCCTGAACGTTATTCTGACTGCTTTTTACTTCAGTGCTGGTTTTGCAGGTTACAGGCTTCCAGTTTTTCATTGCTTTCACAGTGTTTGTTTCTTCTCGTCTTTTTTAGACAGGAGAAAACACCTGGAGCTGACCCTTAGACATGCCTGGATAGGTGCTTATTTATTAAGTACTAAAAACTGTTTTCCTCTAGACAAGTGAGGAAAGTTGAGTGCTGTAGTAATTTGTAGCTTATTTAGTGCTTACAATGAGTTCTGAACAAGTGCTGAGCTCAAAGAAACAGATTTGAGTGCTGAAACTAGAAAACCAGCTAGTTCTAAGAAACAAAATTTAGCTAGAAGGCTTCCCTCCAACACAGAAAGGCTTGGGGGCTCAGAGGTTTACAAACAGTCCTGGATACAGCAAATCTGTATCTGGACTAGATGACTTACAGGAAAGGCAGGAATCAAGCTTAGAATTTTTTTTTTTTTGTAAAATGGAAAGGGGAAATGAGGAGTAGAAACTAAGTGGGTTGGCCTTCTCAAATGTTCTCCCTGGATTAGGTAGAATGAGGTAATGACACTAGACTGGGAGGAGTGTCCCAGATCAAACTTACAGTAGGGGCAGGCAACTGCAAAGCCACCAAGTATAAAAACAGGATACCAATAGGGTGGGAAACAAAAATCAGAACAAACAAACCCAACCAGATGCTTAACAATTGTAGAAAATTTCTAGATAATACCTGACACACAGTGAAACTAGCTAGAAAAGTATATGCAGGCAATAAAAGTGCTATAAATAACTTGTAAAAATAAGCAAAAAAAACAGGATACTTAATGTTATATATCACAGATCAGTTGGCTCAGTGCCCTTCCTTCGATTAGCTCAGTGTGAAATGGCAGAAACACTTACAAGTTAACTTCTTAAGTAACAAATATGAAACCTGAAACAACTTTAAAAAAAGGCTTGAAAGAACCAATGAGGTGCTTACTCCAAGCCATAGTCCAGGCAACCCCAATCAGCCAATGACCATAAAGAATTCACTCTCACTGAAATGCTATACTGGCTTTGGCTAAACTACGATGGCCTGGAACATGTGCTCAGACACACAGCCTCTACTAACAAACAACTAGGCCCAAAACACAAGCCTGAAAATGGACAATGCCTCACTACCCACACTACTTAGGTAGAAAACAACTGCAGAAATGTTTAAACAGATAAAGGAGCAAAGATACTCTAGCGAATGCTTTTAACTGCAAACAAGTTATATGATACACTCCTTAGCAGGAAATCAGAACAAACAAACCCAACCAGATGCTTAACAATTATAGAAAATTTCTAGTTAATACCTCATGCACAGTGAAACTAGCTAGAAAAGTATATGCAGACAATAAAAGTGCTATAAATGACTCATAAAAATAAGCAAAAAAAAAGGATACTTAATGTTATATACCACAGATCAGTTGGCTCAGTGCCCTTCCTCCGATTAGCTCAGTGTGAAAAATTAATAATGATAAAATCTTACCACAAAAAATACAGGGCAACAAGGGAAAGGAAGGGAAGAAATCAAATGCCATCATCGAAATATTGAATAGAGAAAACTGTAAAGCAATTAATGCAAGAAGTGTCACTGTTAGAAGAATACAGAAGAGGGAACAACTCAACAAATTCCATCCTCAATAAACCCTCCTTCTGCCCTGACATTTCCTCTATCATCTCAAACCTCTTAGATATATACAGTATAAGGCCAAAAAAATCTATTGGCCAAAATCTATATATCTACTTTCCTGCCCTATCCTGGAACCAGCTTCCCTTACATATTAGAGAAATAACTCATAACCTAAATTAAAAAAAAAAAAAAACTCAAAGAACACTTACTTAACACCTGGACATGTCACTGCAAAAACCTTCCTTAAATCTACTTCCACTTAACTATCCCCTGCTACTCCTCTCTCTCTGCCCTCACTAACTTCTAGTCCAATGTCTCCTGGCTCCCTCCCATGTATTCCTCTCTACTTGTCTTCTCCATACTTGGTACCTACTCTCGATCCCTCCAGTAAATACATGTCCTATTCGTACCTCTATTTACTTTTATTATATATAGAATTGTATCTTAGAAATATTCTGACCTCTTCTCTTCTAAAGCTATGTACACTTCAAGTATCCTAATTTCTGTTTTTGTAACTAATTTTTACCACTTTGCCACTCCCTTGTTTTGCTCTGTAATGTTCTCATTTTATGTTATGCTTGAAATGTTCTCAAAGAATGTTATGCTTAGTTATTTAGTCTTTGTGGCTATGTGGAGCTTTTCTCCACAGGCCTCCACTGAAAAAGGGCTCTAGCTCAGTTGGACATTTCCGGTCAACAAATGTCAAATAAATAAAAATAAATAAAAAATAAGAAGATATCAGCACAGGCAGAAAAACTTAGGAAAAGTACAAAATAAGCAATTAATTGATTATACAAAAAAGCTTTATAGAGAACTAGGAAACAAAGTAAAAGGAACAAAAAGATGAAATAGACACATTTTGAAGAAATATCTATGAAGACCCTGTGGAACATAACAAAGCTGCTGAATGGACACAGGAAGTAAAAGAATAAAAGAAAAAGTAAGAAGTTCAAATGTACAGGATATGAAATGGGATGAAGTAATGGACAGAGAAATTGAAACAAAATTAAGAAAAGCTCCTAAATGGTAAACCCCAGAACCAGATGCAGCACCTAAGTTCTGGGTAAATGCATTAACATAATTACACAGAGTTTTAGCCCTGAGAAGATCTACTTGTATGCACACTCTGAGCACATACCAACCTGGTTAACAGGAAAAATAATACTCTTCCTTTAGACTGAACCTGCAAGCTATCCTAAAAAACTATAGACCAATAACTTGCCTTCTGACAATGTATAAACTACATACTGGAACTGATGCCGAAAGAGTTTATAGTCATTTAGAAGAAAACTCAATCATGGCAATAAAAGAAAAGGGGTGCTTACAGATCTTTAAGATACAGTCTATACTGATCAATTATATTACAGTGACCATGAAACAGGGGCAAACCGCTATGATAAAGGACAAATTTGTTTATCCCAAGGATAAAAATTCAAAGGGGGATATTCCAGGGTGATGGACACCGCTGCTTTTTTTGTCTTGCCCTTTACCCATTAAGCTGTCTACCTAACAGGTTAGGTCATGGTTACAATTTGGCTTTCAGACAACAGCAAAGTATATAGATTTATCTTCTTTTTGTGGATGATTTAGAGCTGTATATTTCATCAGATGAAGAGCTGAAATAGTCTGGGACAGCAATATGATATAAAGGAACTTGAGCAGGAGGGAGTGTATAAATATTTGGGAACTGATGAATTTATTTATTTATTTGACATTTATTAACAGGGTTAGTCAGACTGGGTAGAGATCCTTTTTCAGAGGAGACCCAAAGAGAAAAGTTCCAACATTACAAAAAAAAAAAAAAAATAGTGAAGAACAATTATAAAATGCTTACAGGAGAAAGAAGATTAAAAAGAACTCACATGAGATAGCTAACAGTAAATAACAAGGTTGAGACAATAAGAAGAAAAACAAAATGTGCATAGTACAAACTTGCCAAAAGTAAGTCAGACAGAAAGCTAGGAAGATAGCTATAATAGCAGGCTGAGTGTAAAATAAAAACAGAAAAAAAATCCCAGCTAGTAAGTAGGTGAAAAAGCAATTTAGGTAGGAAATAATTGAAAGACTATAATAATAGTAGCTAAGGGGACAACAGTCCAGTTAGTAGAGTTTATTCATTTTGTTGAAGATGCAGCTTACAGAGGGGGAGAAGCAGGCAGAAATTATACGTGACAGGACGATAAGTTATGTTGGGTAATTGCAAAGGCATGACCATGACTTACGGTAGGTATCTTTTAGTGCAATTTTAAAGGAGCTGGAGTTAGTGATGGATCTGACATGCAGTGGTAGTTTGGTCCAAGCATTTGCGACAGAATAGCTGTAGTTAACAATATTTTTGTTGGGCTTATAGACTTGCAGTAGGTTCTGTTGACAGCTACAGAGAGCAGGGCTGACAGTGTAAGGATGGATGAGAGTAAAGAGGGAGGGGCAAAATGGACTGTGCAAGAATAAATGAGCTGTGAGAAGCTGGGGTAATAGAATTTGGTACTGAAATTGCAGCCATTGCAGGTTTTTTAGGGCTGTACACTGATGAGTGCAATAGGGTAGGTTATAGGCAAATCTTGCAATTTTGTTCTAGTTTAGTTCTAATTTAGTCAGAAGATTAGTTTGGAGGTTAGTGAGTATAGGGGCTGCATAGAGTAATGTGGGGAGTATGAAGGCTTGAGCATGGGAGAGTCTGGAAGAATGAGTGAGGACTTTTTATGTCTGTATAGGAGTCCAAGTTTTTGATGTGTCTTTTTAATGCATTGTTGAGTGTGGAGATCGAACTTTAGGTGGTTGTCGATAGTAATTCCAAGGTGTTTTGTGTGAGGTTCAGTAGAGATAGCTGTGTTGTCCAGTGAGGAGACAGAAAAGGTAGTTTTATGATGTTGGAGAGTTGTAGGAAGGAATAGGAGAAGTTTAGTTTTCTTAGGGTTCAGTAACAGTTCATTAGAACTAAACCATCTTTCAACCAATTGAAGGGACTGGTGGGCAAGGGTATGAAGGCGAGGAATGTTGTCAGAGCAGGAGATGACTGTGGAATCATCAGCATATTGAACAACAGTAGAGAGTGGGAAGAAAGAGCGAAGGTTATTAATGAAGATATTGAAAAGTAGGGGTCCAAGGATGGAACCTTGGAGCACCCCAGTTTGAACAGGTAGGAAGGGAGAGAAGCTAGATTGCCATTTTACATCCTGGAATCTGTTTGAGAGGCAGCTGGAGAACCAAGATAGTGAAGAGTTAGAAAGGTTTAGTAAAGCTAGTTTGGATAGAAGTAGTCTGGGGAAAACAGTGTTGAAAGCTTTGGGTAGATCAAGAAACAAGCAGATTAACTTATTATTATCATGGGATTGTGCTATGGTATTTATGAAGGATGTAAGAGCAGCAGCTATACTGAGTTTTGGGCAAAAGCTATGCTGTGAGGGGGTAAGAAGACTTTCTTAGAGGAGGTGATCAATGAGATGTTTGTGAATACATATTTCCAACATTTTTGACAGGGGAGATAGAATGGCAATTGGTCTGAAATTGGAGAGATCAGTTGTATTACTGCCTTTGTGAAGGGGTATGACATAGAATTTTTTTCCAGATATTAGGAAGAGTGTTTTCCTGAATGGATCTATTGAGTAATATGAAAATGGGGAAGTCAATAGAGTTAGCAGCTATTTTTAGGAATTGTGGAGGTAAATTATCAACTGATGGAGAATAAGATTTAAGTTTAGAGAAAAGGGACTTGATGTAGGTTGTGGAGACAGGTTTGAGAGAAAAGACAGTGGAATGGGTGGAAATAGGGGGTGTAGGGTCACGGATATTGTTTTTGGACAGGGTATAGATAGAGTCAATAAAGAAGGTATTAATGAAAGCAGCAGTGTCTGTGGGAGAGCTGTTAGAGCATGGGTTGGAGGAAGATGGGCACCCAGGGTATATTATCATTAGCGGACCGGAGTTCCGCTGTGGCGACCCCTAACCGGGAAAAGCCAAAAGACACAACAACAACAGATTGCCAGAATTTTGGGGGTTACAATGTGGGCTATCAATAGTTTATGGAAAAAAGTTTTGTTTATCAAGGGTTACCTTTTTTGGTTAAGTTATGGAGCTCTCTACAGGTTTGAATATCAGTGGAGGATTTGAATTTCTTCCATTTTTTCCCTGCACTATGTCTCTTATTCATAAGTGTTCAGGTGGCTTCTGTTAGCCAGGGGGCAAAATGAGTTTTGATCCTAAGTTTCCTGATGGGGGCCAAAGAGTTGAATATTTCTAGAAAGATGTTGCTAAAAGATAGGATTGCTTCCTCTAGGGGGAGATTGTGGAGGAAGGACCAGTTAATTAAAGAGAGCATATGGTTGAAAGTATCTGGGTTAAAACTGGAGAATTTTCAATAGTCTTTATAAATCTGGGGTTTGTGTAGCTGGGGAGAATGTCTAATGAATGTGGGATGGTGATCACTAAGGGCGTCGGGCAGGGTAGAAGGGTTATGATAAAGATTAGGGTTGGAGGTGAGGACCCAGTCAAGAGTGGAACCTGAGTTGGTGCGTTTGTTTAAATGAGCTGGGTTAGTGATCAACTGGGAGAATCCAAAGAGGTTAATGGAGGAGTTTGGGGAGTCAATATCAAGGGCATTCCAGTCAATGTTTACATCACCCATGATAACGGTTTGATGAGAAATGTTTTGAGAGATCCAAGAGAGAACGTTTTACAGGATAGGGATGTTATTACCTGGGGAGATGTAGATAGAGACAATAGCTAGCTTCTTATGACTGTTTATTTGACAGTTGCCTATGAGAATTTCAGCTGGGTGAAAATCTGAAGTGGTAATTGAGAGAGTGGAGAATAGCAACACCTCCAGCTTTCCTTTTAAGGTGATTATGCAGTAGGGTGTTATAGCTTGGTGGATGCATTTTGGTGTTGGATATATGATGCTTAAGCCAGGTTTCAGAGAGGCATAGATTATCAGGGGGTATGTATGGACTTCCAAGCATGGAAGAGAGAGAGACTTTGTTCAAGGTACTTTGAATGTTCATACATAGTAATGACAGAATTTTGGTGGGTATAGATGTGGGTGGCAGGGAAGAAGTATTAGGGGTAGAGCTTTGGAGGTATGAGGGGTAAGCTGGGAGAGAAGAATTATGGTTAGGCCCAGAGATTGGATGCATGCCGCCTGACAGCAGCAAATTTAAACTAAGTAGTCTAAGGGAAGTAAAGTGATTAATTTGGAGGTGTTTTTTGTTTTAGTTTTGAATGGGAGTGTAAAGAGAGGAAAAAGTTTGATTGTATGCAAGGTAGACTTAGAATGAATAAAGAGAGATGGGTCTATAGGGAAAGAATGAGTGGAAGAGAGAGAGTGACTAGGGGAAAGGTACTAGTAGGAGAAGAGTTACTGGGTGAGACAGTGCATAGATAAGAGGTGGCAGTAAAAGTGAGAAAGAGAGTCGGTGTGGTAAAGATAATAAATAGAAAGATGTTTGTAAAGTTTGATTTAGGGATAAACATTATATGTCAGACTTGGAGATGTGTGAGAGGTTTTAAAGTACAAATGATTAACACTACTCGAGGGGGGAGGAGGTAGTAGTCTAAAGTAATGTGGGTTGATTGAAGTAAGCGGGAACTGTTAGTTGTTTGGGGAGTACACAAGGACTAGGAGAGTAAAAATAAAAAATGAAGTTTAATGAAGCGCTTTTCATCGAGTACACTAACTCGACTTCTTCAGATAAACAATTAGTCTTAAGCCTGTGCTTAAGAACTCTATGAACAATCATGTGACAAAAAAAAACATTTACATATTAAATACAATAATTAACAAGTCAATAACCATTTATAATTAACATTTTAACTATTTAACTGTATATATTTTTTAAAACTTTTAAACAACTTTTTAAAAACAATGATCCTGCAGTTCCTTAATATAAAACCAAGTACACTCTAATACATTTGATTTTAGCCTGTGGTAACCAAAAACATATGTTTTGGAACATTTGATTAAACTACTTCGAATGGGTACTAAATTATTTTAAAAAAAGACAGAAAACAGGCTTAAAGTGACCTAGTGCAAAACAAATATACTCTAAAATGTTTGATTATAACTCAAGGAAAACTAAACTATGATGTATATATGTAAACGCCTTCGAACATTAAGTTACATTACTGCAAATATATTATTTAAAACTAATTCTGTCATAGTAAAATGCTGTTAGATATAATAAAACACTGAGACAATAAAACCCATTAAAAATTATATTATATACTAACCAATTCTGTTTGGGACTTAAAATTACCTAGTTAAACTTTTTAATTTTAAATAAGGTAAAATAGAACAAGTCTCATTTAACCCGGGGGGGGGGGGTGGGCGTCAACTCGGAGTTGCCAGAGTAATTCTAACTGTTCCAATAGAAATGAAGTAAAACCTCTACAACCCCTACAACACCCGAGGCAAAGCAAAACAGAAAAGGTAGATGTCTCTGTGAATTCTACAAGACAGAGTAACTGTAAAATTGTGTTTAATTTAACTGGTGTCTTCAATATATATAATTACTCAAACTATGAAGTTAACAGTGACCTCATAGAATTATTTTCTAAAGAAGTCACGTTTGTTCCTAGTGTACATTCAGATATAATGAAGATTATAATGGAATTTAAATATTTTGTGAGGAAACTGAACCTAGCACTTGTATTTGGCAAAGATGATGTTACTCAAAGGGAATTGTATATCCCAAGTACCTATAATCCGCCCCTTCACCCTATGCTATACGCTAAGCTTCTTTGATCAAATTTGTGAATTGGACACATGATCTTTATGTGGCAACAAGTATAATGTTAATAGCAATATTACTAGAAATGAGTACAGGATCCTTAGTGACTTAAGGCAACACCCAGTTAGAATGATAAAACCTGATAAGGGAGGGGGACTGGTACTTATGAATAACACTGACTTCTTCTTTCGCCTTTTCCCGGTTAGGGGTCGCCACAGCGAATCATCTGTCCGCTCATGATTGGCAGTGGAGTTTTACAGTGTCAAGTTGCCAGCCCGGTGCCCAACCTTCCACAGAAGGCACACATATGCACACATTCACACCTAGGGCCAGTTTAGAGTGTCCAATCCACCTACTGCATGTCTTTGGGATGTGGGAGGAAACCAGAGCACCGACTACATAGACAAAATGAATAGTGTATTGAGTAGTGAAATTTACATAAAAGTCAGTACCAATGAATTACACTCTGCATATCGTAAAATTAACACGTATTTTAATAATATGTTCATTGAGGCATTAATTGATATTAAAACCTTAAATTATTTAACTGTGCCATATCCCAAAATTGCAAGAATTTTTGGGGTGCCAAAAATTCACAAGAACATAGCTGATCCACCAATGCAAGCACTATAGATGCACGTCAGTCCATTAATTATGCTAGTGCTAAACTCGTTGATTCTATCTTGAAAAAGTTTGTTATACAAGAGAAACAGATCAGCCATGACTCTTGGTCATTTTTGGCAGACATAGACCAATTAACATTCAAAAGAGACTACAACTTTTTAACTATAGATGTGTGTGACATCTATAGTTCCATTCCACATGAGGAAGGAATTCAGTCAGTACTAGCCATGATGCGGAAACACCAAGCTCTTCCTACAGACATTAGAGTAGTAGAAGAACTCCTTACTATTATATTGTCTAACAATTATATGCTTTTTGGCCAAGATATTTATTTACAAAAAATAGGCGTAGCAATAGGCTCACCATGTGGGGCTAGTTTTGCCAACATGGTGATGGCCCATTGGGAACATCAGTCTATATTTAACAACTCTAATATCATGAAATACATTCACTATTACACACAGTTCCTGGATGATATTTTTATCGTCCTGAAGGGTGATGAAGATATAGCTAGGATGTTGTTGGAAGAATTTAATAAAAGCTGCAAATTTTTGAAATTTACATTTAACTTTGGTCAAGATACTATAACTTATCTGGATGTACAGTTAAGGAAAGACATTATTTCTGATTGCTACATGGCAACTATTTATTGCAAAGAAACTTATTCCAATTCATTTTTACATTTCACTAGTTCTCACCTGTTCAGTCAAAAAAAGTCAGTCATTAAAGGCCAATTAGTCTGGGTGGCTAGGATGGTCACTACAGATAGTGACTTTCTAAAAGAATGTGATTCCCTTATGCAGATGTTTTTAGGGAGAGGGTATCCAGCACCACTAATTTGTGAATTGATTACAGAAGTTAGTAATAAAAGGGCAGTAGGTGTATATAAACCTATTTTGAGCTATAGAGATATACACTCTATGATATCGATGGAAGAAACTCCCACGAGTGATACTACACCAATGAATAATGGTGATGTAAGAACTTCATGTAATGAATTAGGTAACAACTGTAGAATAAGTTTCATATTTACATATAGTTTTGAGGCCTTCGATGTTAAAAAAATCATTCTTAAAAACTGGAATCTATTATTAAACGATAATCACATTGCTAATAAAATAGGTGAAAAACTGACCTTTGTATTCAGAAGAGGTAGTAATTTAAAAAACTTAATGGAGACATCTAAACCAAGTTTCACTAGAACCCCAGGGATGCTCAAGTGTGAATCATGTAATTCTTGTGGGCACATAGTAACAGGGCAGAAATTTACCATCAGAAATACAACTTATTATATTAAGAAGAGATTCAATTGTAACACAAAAATGGTGGTATACTTAGCCTAGTGTGACTTCTGTCCAGTTTTTTACATCGGAAAAATGGACAGAAAGTTTAAAGAAAGAATATATGAACATCTGTGCAGTATAAGGAAAAATAAAACAGAGACTGCATTGGCTAGGCACATCAATAACTTTCCAGCACATAGATTCAAATTTACAATAATTGACCAAATCACCCAAGATATAAGAGGTGGACCTACTTCATTATTATTGGAACAGTTAGAATTACTCTGGCAACTCCGAGTTGATGCCCATCACCCCCCAGGGTTAAATGAGACTTGTTCTATTTTACCTTATTTAAAATTAAAAAGTTTAAGTCTTAATTTTCACATTATCACAAGATGAGGCATGTATCTGTGTATAGATTACCTATTTTTTTTTTCTGTTTTTTCTTTCCACTCCTCTGTTAGCAGCTTTGCATCTTTTGCACTTTTTCTTATCAGAAATTGCAGTATTTTGTGTTAATATTGATTATTTTTCTTCCCAGCTTCTCCTTTTATCCTACTTTCCCTGGATCCCCACCAAGCCAAGTTCGATCTATTGGCCTGCAGTGCTCTTTAACAGAACCGGGCAACCTCGGGATGAGTGTTATTTTCAAAATATACAGAAAGTATGTTTTATCCCCTAGACAAAATTAATTGCTAGCCCTTGTTTAATTTCTATTTTTAAGTAAAGCACTCCATCACGGACATTAGCTTGCCCCCTCCCCATACTGTACTTCCTAACAGCAGTCTCCCTTTGCAAGCTGTTTCAACTATTTGAAAGCCCTGCTGTTTTTCTCGTATTACTAAACCCTTTCTCCTACAAATTGTCTTTCTAAATCCCACATACTCCTGGTTACAAGTGTTTTATTTCAAAAGAAAGGTATGCAAATCAAGTAAGTCCAAAGTACTTACTATTTTTCCTGATTGTTTCAGGACATGAGCTGTCCCCCCCCATTCTGTACTTAACACAGCATATAAAGACAGATTACAGTTAGAACTATTTGTATGCTCTGTTGTTTTCCTACTTCTACTAAGCATTTTCTCTTATAAATTCTTGTCTTCCTAATTTCCACAGAACTCCTTGGTAAAATTGGTTTATTTTATTTCAGTAAGAAAGGTATACAATACAAGCAAGTCAGAGTACCTACTGCCTTTTCTTACTGTTTCCTGACTGAAAAGAAAGTATGACTAACTACTCCACTGTTGTAAGTGTAAATATAGCCTAAGGCCTATCTAAATTCATTTACCTTACGTCCTCACTGAAGTAGGCGTTCTATGTCAGCAGTGATGACTAACTACTCCACTGTTGTAAGTGTAAATATAGCTTAAGGCCTATCTAAATTCTTTTACCTTATGTCCTCACTGAAGTAGACGTTCTCTGGCACCAGTGATGACTAAGTACTCCACTGTTGTAAGTGCAAATATAGCTTAAGGCCTATTTAAATTCATTTACCTTACTTCCTCACTGAAGTAGAGGTTCTCTGTCACCAGTGTGAGCACAGTACCATTGAGACCCTGATGTCCTACACTGACTCTGCTCCCCAAACTACACTCTGAGATCTCACTATCCCAATAAAATACTATATAACTAACTTCCTGCAATTCAACAGAATAAGTTCCAATATCTAAGAAATTTTGAGCTAATCTGGCAAAGGGCTGACTGATAGTTTTTTTCACATTCAGCAGCTGCTCAGTAGGGCTCTGCACTGTTCGCCATCGCTACGCTCGGGTTCACTTCGCTCCCCTCCCACCCCTGCCCCCATATCATTTCCTTTATACTTATCCACCTTAACCACACCCCTTCCAGCTCCACCCCTGCCCCTCCCAACTACTTCCTTACTGACACACCTCTTCCCCTATAGTACCCTCATACACCTCAACTTTCCCACTTTCTACACATACTCTACCTTCAAACCATGCCTTTCAAACCTCAAGCCTTACTCCTGATACCTATACTTTACTTCTTATACCTCCTCACATCCTATCACACACATCTACCCCCACCCTACTTCTACCCAACAAACAGTACTCTACATCCAAATAACAAACCTGAGACTCCTCTGCAAACCAGTCCTTCTAACCCAAACTATGCCACTCCCCTTCCTAAAATAAAATTAAAATCTCCTTCTCTCCCAACCACATCAAAGCAGAAAAATAATGTCTCCCCATTTAAACACTTACTCTACTTCAAACCACTACTTCTATCAGGAGACATCCATCCTAACTCAGGCCCCTCCCAACCTACCATAAATAATAATCCTATTGTACAAACATCTACTAACCTCACCCCCTTAAAAAAGCAAGTATCTTTCTGCTCTATCAACTTCAGGAGTGTAGTAAATAAAGTACAGGACTTCCATGTCTGGTTAGCTAACTATATCCCTGGCATAGTCACCCTACTGAAACCTGGCTGAAACCATATAATAAAGATAGTGAAATTACCCCACCTGGCTATAACATCCTACGACTTGACAGACAAAAGAAAAGAGGAGGAGGGGTAGCCATACTCTTCCATGACCACCTCTCAATCACTAACCCAAACCTCCCTCTACCCACTTTTTCTACAGCCTTACTCCTACTTATCAATATTAAACTTAACAACTTTACCACCATAAGTGTTGTAGCAATCTACATCCCCCATGGTGATAATCTTAGTATACTGGAGAACATCCTACTCCACCTCTCACAAACCATCCGTAATGAAACCATCATTCTAGGGGACGTAAACATAGATTGGCTTACAATTCAATCTCCCCATACTACCTCTTGTATCAATCTACATGGATTTGAGCAACTAATCCCTTCCCCTACCCAAATTAGCAAGTCACACCTGCCACAGTCTCTCCTAGACTGGATTTTGGTGTCTCATACCCAAAATTACCACAACCCTCACACTCTACCAAATTTCCTTAGTGACCACTGCCCTATCATAGTAAATAGACACACTCCCCATTTCACCAGACCTTTCAGGTTTATCACTCCCCACAAAACCTCATCCTTTAGTCCAGACTCTTTCATAGACCAACTCTCTAATATTAACTGGTCCCATCTCACTACACTCCCCTTAGATGAGGCTGTCCACTCTTTCAACTCTACCTTTCTAAACATCCTTAACTCTCTAGCTCCCCTCCATACTATCAGAATCAAAGCAAATACCGCTCCTTGGCTGACCAAACATACTAGAGCTTTGTTGAAAAGACGTGACAAGATAATGAGATTATGGACCAAAACTAAGACCCCTTCTCTCCTGCAGACTTACAAAGAACTTAGAAATCAAATTAAAAAATGATCAACAAAGACAGGATCAACTTCTATGCAAACTCTCCCACTACCCTAAAATCTGACCCTAAAAAAATTCCAGAATTCAATCAATCATATACTGGATCCAGGAAACCCTTCCCCTCCCAACCCATGCCCAAATAAAACTTTTGAAGAAACTGCCACTGAATTTAACAATCATTTTTTTAATTCAATAACTACCATAATAAATGACCTCCCCACTAGTAAAAATACTAAAAAAACACTTTCTCATCTTCCCGTCCTTCTTCTTCTTCTAACTCTTTCTCTCTTACATCTGTCTCAACTAAATATATTAAATCTGTACTCTCTAAACTCAAACCCTGCTCTCCCTCAGCTGATAACCTACCCTCTTACTTCCTACATATAGCTGCTGAACCCCTAGCCTATCCAGTATCCATCCTGATCAACCGATCTATCCATCAATATGGAAAACTTTCTACACATTATCCATACATAAAGGAGGTAATTCTTCTGATATATCAAACTTCAGACCAATTGCTATACTGTTTCCGCTCTCCAAGAATCTTGAGAAATGCATTCACAAGCAGATAATGCAATACCTTCTCCAACAGAACCTTCTAACACACACACAACATGGATTTCGTCCCAAACACAGCACTACAACTGCACTAATATCCTTCATTAATACTGTATCACTGGCCCGTGACAATAATAAACTAGTCTCATGTCTGTTCCTTGACCTGTCCAAAGCCTTTGGCACTGTCTCCCATCCCCTCCTCCTAGACAAACTCTCTCACCTAAGATTCTCTCCTCCCACCATATCCTGGTTTTCCAGCTATCTCTCTAAACGCCAGCAAGCTGTTAAATGGCACTCTGCTATTTCTCCCCCCCAAGTGTCCCAATAGGTGTCCCCCAAAGATCCATACTGGGGCCACTGCTCTTCAATATTTTCACCAAACTACTTTACACTTCTTGTCCCAACTCCACACTTGTACAATAAGCTGATGATTCTGCAGTCATCACCAGTGATGACAATCCATCTGACCTCCACTCTACTACTCAAGCATCATTCAACACCATAGAGACATGGCTTTGTGAGAACAAATTAATTCTCAACCCTAAGAATACTAAGCTCCTACTCTTCCTCCCAAAAAACCTCATCAATCTCAAAACAACATTTTCCATCCTATCTAGCAATAGCACTGTCATTACCTCTGACCCTAGCACTAAACTGCTAGGAGTCATAATAGATGATCAGCTTAAATTTGATCTCCAAATCACCACCGCTAACAAAAAGACTCACCAGAAACTCGGACTCCTTTACCAAAACAAAAGACATTTAACCAACTCAGCCATAATAACTCTCTCCCATGCATTTCTTCTTCTTCCCACCCTCCTTTATAGCTCTCAATTATACACAGATATTAACACCATACTCATAACCAGACTGGAAACTACATATAATAAAGTTGCCAGATTTGCTGCAAACCAAACAAACAAGTCACACCATTGCCTATCTTTTAAAGAATTGCAGTGGCTCGAATTCCCTCATTTGCTGCTACTACAGCAACTGTTAATTATCTACTCCCTCCACTATCTACCATCTTTCTGCCCTAGCCTTCAATCAATTATAACTAAATATTCCTCAACCAGGACACTACGTAGCTCAGACCAAGACTTCCTACAGATCTATAAACCCAAAACCATATCAGGGTGTTTACTCTATAACTATAACCCTGCTACAACTTGAAACCAACTACCCCTAGAAATTAGGTCCCTTGACCAAACAAAACATTTCAAACTAGCCACTCGGGAATACCTAATAAATAAATGGTCCTGCCATTGTAGTCATCCTCCCTGAAACTACCTAACCCTAGCTTCTGTTTCTCATCCCTCCTTTCTTTTTCACTGTCTGTTTTAATATTCATCTACCTCTCTGTCTCATTGCTTAACCTCTACATTACCTTACAACTCCATCTGTACCTATACTGTATCTAACTACTTAGGAATAATAAACACTGATTCCCTACATTGACATTATACGTAAGTTTTTGTTGTAATTCTGACATTGTACTCTACTGCTTTTCTGTATGATTTGTTGTAAATGCTTTTTGTAGTTTGATCTCTAACATTTGTACCCAACTGTTTTCTGTAAAATTTTATTGTAAAATGTTATTTCTCTAATTGTTTAGATGCCAATGAAATTTTCTTGCTGACTGTATGTAAAATGTTAATACTGATTACGGAGCTTTTCTCCTCGGGTCTCCACTGAAAATGAGCTAATGCTCAGCTGGATTAACCCGGTTAACAAATGTAAAATAAAATAAAATAAATAAATAATAATAAAATAAAGTTTAAATTGATAATTTTAAGTCCCAAAGAGAAATGGTTAGTATATAATATAATTTTAATGGGTTTATTGTCACAGTGTTTTATTATAACTAACAGCATTTTACTATGACAGGATTAGTTTTAAATAATATATTTGCAGTAATGTAATTTAATGTTTGAATGTGTTTACATTTATACATCATAGTTTAGTTTTCCATGAGTTATAATCAACTGTTTTAGAGTATATTTGTTTTTGCGTTAAGTCAATTTAAGCCTGTTTTTTGTCTTTTTTTAAAAGAATTTAGTACCCATTCGAAGTAGTTTAATCAAATGTTCCAAAACATATGTTTTTGGTTACCACAGGCTACAATCAAATCTATTAGAGTGTACTTGGTTTTGTATTAAGTAACTGCAGGATCATTGTTTTTAAAAAGTTTTTTAAAAGTTTTTAAAAAAAATTATACAGTTAAATAGTTAAAATGTTAATTATAAATGGTTATTGACTTGTTAATTATTGCATTTAATATGTAAACTTTTTTTGTCACATGATTGTTCATAGAGTTCTTAAGCACAGGCTTAAGACTAATTGTTTATCTGAAGAAGTCGAGTCAGTGTACTCAATGAAAAACGTTTCATTAAACTTCATTCTTTATTTTTACTCTCCTAGTCCTTTTGTGCTCTGGTTACTTTGAATTTGTATTAGTTTTGTCTTTATTTTTCATTTTGTACCAGTTGTTTGGAGAGTGTTGGAGGAAGTTGAGAGGTTGTAAGGGGTGTCGTCACAGGGGATAAAGTATAAATCTAATGAAAGTGTGGGGGAAGGAATGGGGGAGGGGAGGGGAGTGAAGTGAGCCCGAGCATAGCAAGAGCAAACAGAACAGGGTTGGACCTGACCCTAAGACAATGACTCTTCAGGAACAATCAGGAAGGTATGTAAAATTAGTTAGAAATGAGTAGAGTGCCTAATACCAGATAGAGAGAGTAGTGGCTTATTTTAAAGTAGTTTTCTTAATTAGTATTAGGTGGGCAGAAAATGGGGGGATTTAAAGAGACAGCAGTATAAGAGGGGTACAAGGTGGAGAGTTATAGAAAAAGAAAAGGAGGATCAGGAAAATACAGAGGATGACATCACTCACCAGCCAGGCAATAGTATTAAAGGATATAGAAAACTGAGCCACAACCCTACCAATAATGCAGGCACCATTAATATTCAATCACCACAAGGTTAAATCCACAAAAAGAATATTACATTAGTTAAAACTTAGCGCTTTCATCCCTTGTTGTGGAAGAAGGATACTCAGCAGTTCCAATAGTAGTAGAAACAGTGGGTCTCATAAAAAAGAATTCACAGTCTTATTTGGATATGCTACCAATACAAGTAACTCCATATGAATTGTAGGAGTCTATTCTGGGTACATTGTGAGTGCTGCAAAGAGTACTTTTGGCTAAGATCAATGATTGAAACAATGCTAATTTCATAAACTTTTATCATTCTTTTACTTAGAAATGGGGTCTATGCCTGTCATCATATTAGAAACCTAAAATACTTGGAGAAATTAAACCACAAGTGCAGGGAGTGTGCCCCTAGGAAAAACACTGGTAAATAGTACATAGTGTTTCACTACCCATAAGAAGTACAGTGGTCTGCAGGATTTTGGTCACCAAGATACTGACTTCAGGTAAACACTACCCAGTAAAATTAAATGGACCCAAAGTTTTAGCAATGAATCTACCAATTTCTTATGTATTCTTGTGGAATTCCATCCAGACCATGTGCTTTGTCTTCCTTCCTCCACTCTGGTAACCCATCAGTTCACTTTACCTGTTCTAATGCTACTTAACCATTCCATTTCGATGCTCCTCTGTCCTTTTCTTTATTAAAAACTGACTACAATTAGTTACTGAATGTATCAGTTCATGTTTTAAAATCACTCATCCTATCTTTCCAAAATCAGTTTTTTATTTCTTAGATGTTACTTCTTTTTTCACTTGACTTAACACTGCTAAAAACTGTTTTCTCTGTTTATATTAACTGATGTCTGCCTTCCCGTATAATAAAAAAAAAAAAGCACAATCGGCTACAAAAATGTAACCTTTGATGTGAACCAGTACATTCTGAATGTTTCAGTCTGTTTTCTTGTTACAATCTGAAATGGAAATCTTGGAACCCACTGTACATACTTGTGATTTTCATGTTCTTACCTGCACTGTACATGGAGAGTCGCATGTTTATCAAATGTGATATCACTAGTGCTGTGACATTCATTTATCAAATTTGGTGTCATAAACAATCATATTTAAAATGGAAAACCTACCCACTCCCATTTCTTCATGTTTATGGCCACCCATTAAGGTTTAAATTCTAAGCCCCAACCTCTCACCATTTTATCAAACACACATGGTTAAAATGATAAACTCCCCCTTCTTCTAACCTAATTGTCTTATCCCCCTCAGGGCTACTTGATAAAACACTTCTTCTTACTGCCTGTCATCTTATTTCTCAGAGTGCTTTAATTAGTAACTCTTCTCCCACTTACCTGTAGCTGTCGGGTCTCTCTGAACAAAGTTTGCATTACTTAGCACTTTGCTGAAACACTCGTTTGTGAAATGCTCAACCTTATACACAGAAATGGATAAGTTAATGCAATATGCATCTAATTCTATTATTGCTGGAGTAGATAAACTGTGCAAAAATAACATAAGTCATTGCTACACTGATATTACAGGGGTGCTGAAGTGGTAGATGGAAGAAAAATGTGTAAGATAGCTGTTAAGATGATCACTGCCACCTCACCTTCTCTCAGTTCTGCACAATCTGTCGTGCACCCTTAAGTACTTGCCAAAAATGTGGAGGCTACAGTGATGAAATGTACACAGTATACGTAAAGTACATTGACTGTTTCTTTTCCCTGTAAGTCAACAATTTCCCTTTGACAAAGTTCACTAGAGTAACCACAGTATTTCCACAATAACACCCAAACTGTGAGAGTCATTTCACTCTTTAAAAAAAAAAACTTGGGTCATACTCAATGTACAAGTTTTAAGGCCTTTCCCCTCAAAGCAACCCTGTATACCTACCTCATATATAGAAGTGTCACTTGAGTAATACCAAGCCCCACCATATCTGACCTAATTTCACATAGCATTTAAACTATTTTGCAACCAAAATTCAACATCTAAAATGTAAATAGCTCACTAATATCCTCCGTCCAACACCATACCCCACCTTCCCCTTTTTTTTTCCTGTCACAGACTGGCATTTCTATAAACTACCCACTTATGTTTTTAATAACAGCTAATAACAACTTAATACCTAAAATATCAATGACGCATTTATTTATACAAGTACTAATAATAATATCTACGTACTTCTCTGTGTCTTTTCACATACCTGTGAAGGACTTCTATTATTTTTGTATCTTTTTGCTATATGAAAATCCAGAGATGTGCTGATTTATATAGACGCTGTACTATTCTGACTACTCTGATTGTGTATTATGCTCTGCTGTCTTAACTGTAAATCAAGCTAAGCCTGAAGCTGGTCCAGTTCAGTCAGTGCTCTGCCCAGGTAAACAAAGGTACATCAATTAATCAGTCAAAGGTAACATGAGCAGAAGTACTTATCATCCCTCTTTACTAATAAGCTTTACCATGTGGTTCACTGTTGCAGGCAGATTTATGGCCTCACAGACAGATTTATGGCCTTGCTTTTAAGGAGGCAGTTATGTCTCTGCATCATAACCTGCCAGCAATGAAAAAGCTTTTATGAATCTCACTCTTATAAAACTGATTTATCTAATACCCTGACAACTGGAGAAATCTTAAACTGTACTCAGACATACAATACAGTACATTATTAGTCAGTTATTCTTATTTATCAGAAAGTAGTAAGGACAGTGTTTTCTAATGCAGTTAGAAAACTATGTAAGTAGGAGTCTTTTCATCCTCCAATTCCAAAATGCAGCAGAAATTATCCAAAAAATAGCCTTTCTAATGCAATCAATCTAGTGCAGAGTAGTTAAAGTAGAAAAAGGCCTATAAGAAAAGATATAGGCATTTGGAGATAGACCAGACAAGAACAGGTAGTACTGAAGAGGAATGGAATAAAGGTCTTAATCAACTTAGGAATGAAACATCCAGTACTGACCATACAACCTTTCCTCCTTCCGCTAATATACCCAGGACCCTTCTCTCCTCCATAGAAAACCGGTTTGGTCTCACCACCTGAGAAATGAGCAAAAGAAATATCCAGTGGTTACAAGATTCAATTCAGATCATTCCTTTCTTTTGCAACTAAAGCCTTAACCCTTCACATTCTACAGCAGCTCCTGAGCAATGCAGTCATAGAAAGAATCCCATGAAAAAGCATGGAAAGGCCTTCTATTCAAGGATATTTCTAGTGCCAGAGAAGGATGGCCCTGGCCCAAGCACTTATAGATAAAATTTTATTGAAGGCCCTGCTCCTTCTGCCTGTACAGAATGTGTAATAACTAATGCTGTATATGAAGGACACCTGCCTACATCCATAAGCAGTTACTTTACTTTAGTTGTTTGGGGCGGAATGAACACTGCCAGTTTACCTCTCTTCCATTTGGGCACTCTAGTATGCCCAGGGTAAACATTGAAAGTTTAGCCCCACTGTGTGCCTGACAAAGAATACTTGGATGATTGATTCAAGCTTTGTCGGAAGAGGAGCTCAAGAGGTCCCTGCAGTATGCCATCTGCTGGTTGATCAATGTGGGAATACCTGTAGGTGTGCAAAAAGTCTATTCTGGAGCCAGTCTCTACCAAGACCTTCCTAAGGATAGTGCTGGACACCAGAGCAGGCAGACTGCTCTTATAGCCCCAAGACCAATTGCTCCCTTTCTTCCAAGTTATCCCAAAAGAGGCAACTAACAAAAGGGACTACTAAAAGCACTGCCCTACATGTCTGTCACTTTTCTGCAGATTTCCTTGTAGAATGTGGGTAAAGCAAATACAGTGGTACCTTAAACATCTATGAAAACAAGACTGTCCTCCACTACAGCATGTGCCCCCCCCCCCCTTATTCCAGCAGTCAAGCTGGATATCAGATAGTAAGCACAACATGTCAAAGCCAACTCAGAACTTCCACTTGCAATTCAAAACAGTTCTCAAACCTTAACCAGAAATGCTTCAAATTATGTTTGGGAGCAGATACAGGGTACCTAAAAAGTGATATATATATATATATATATATATATTAGTGCATAAATGTGAAAAATATGATGACCTTAGTTTGCACACCACATATCTGGAAATCACTACTACACCCAGGGACAGTGAATAAAGTGACAGCCAATACTACATTGATATGGATCATCAACAAGCAAGGAGAGACTTGCTCTTATCTGCTAAGAAGGCTAGCCATGATGACATGCCAGCTGCACTGGGAGTAGACTATACTTCTAAGCCGCTTACATTCCCTCTAGAAAGAACTCCTTAGCAGACCACTTGAGCTGGACCTTCACTAGCCCACAAGAGTAGTAACTAGGCAAGAAGCAGGCAAGAACAGTACAGAAGTGGTGAGTTACAGACAGAGGCTTCTTTGTCAGTACAATCATGTAAGGAATTTTTGCTCCAAGTAGACATTCAGACATTCAGGGGAGTCTAGACAGTCAGTTTCTCTCATCACTCACACCAGAGCTGTCTGCATACTTTCTCCAAATTCCACTCCTCTCAAAAGTACTGATCAAAACAAGCAAGAAAATGGCAAGGCTCATCCTAATAGCCCCAGCACTGTTTTCCCAACTGGTCAAATGAACTTGAAATGTTCTGTGCCCCTTCCAATCCACTGCACCCTCCTAACAAAACAAAGGATACTTACAGCAACCAGACCTAGAGATTCTCACACTATCTATATGGGCAATGACAGCTTAATCTTTTTGAAGGAACACTTCTGCCCCAAGGAAGTCCACATTTTCCATGGGGTCATAGAGCCCATCAGTAGGGCAGTGTAGCCTGCCTAAATTAAAAAAAGGTTCCCAGTTTGGTGCACCTGTAACTGAGTGTAGCTAATAAATATCTAATAGGCATTGAAGATACTAACAGAAATATCAGAAAAGGGATTACCCCAATCTATTTGTTAATGTTCACATGCCAACCAGAGCAACATTTTTCCTGTGGATTCTTTTTTGGCATCCCATTCTACAGTCAAGCAGTTTCTAAAACGATTCTTCCAGTTTCCATCTCTCAATAAGCCCTCCTCCTTAGGACTTGAACTTCATTATAGAAAAACAACTTTGCCTCCTACTGAGTCATTTAGTTTAGATACAATGAAATGTATTCAATGGATTGCATTTTTTAGTGGTCATTACATCTTCAGAAGAATCTTTGAGCAGCAGGTCTTGATGTACAAACAGGCATATGCAATCTTTCACATGGTAGCCCTTTGAATAATTCCTCTTTAACACTACAGGTGGTTTCAGAGATGGTTTTGAATCAAACAATCCAGTAACCAGTCTTCTATCCAAAACCATAAGACAAAAGGAAAAAAAATATATAGCATATGATAGATGTACACAAGCACCAGTTATACTGTTTGAAATGAAGCAAAGAAATTAGGCACATATATCAATTGCCTGTTCTTTTATGTCAAGAAAATGTATTCTAACATTACCTAAATGGCTAACTAACTGTATTATCTTCTGCCATAATCCTCACTGTAAAGCACTGAAAGGCAAACATAGCCCACCAGTGCACCGGCAAATACAGTTGTTTTTTAAGAATCTGTCAGCAGAGAGTTTCTGTAAGAAACCTGGTCCACCATCCAAATATGCTCTAAACATCACAAATTACACACGCACTGTATAAGCAGGGCAGGGTTTGCCACTGCCTTCCAAAAAGTAGGTTATAACGGGTCTAGAATAAAACAGTATAGCTTCTTCAATCGTGGCACAAAACACTAACCCAGATATCTAAAATAATTATAGATTTCCAATAAATCTCACTGTAAAACCCCAAAATACACTGCAATACAACTGTATTTCAGGGGAGCTGTATCCATCCCCAGATATCCTTGATTTCTATTCATACCATCTCTGAGGTTGCACAAACTCAGGAAAAAAGGAAAATGACAAAATCACTTTTCTTAGTTATAGCAGTGATACAGCTTCACAGTGAAGCACAGCATAAGTGACAAAACAAGCTCTTAAAAAGCAACATGATATTACAAAAAAAGAAGTTATGTCTTACCATAACATTCCATCTGTATTGTTGATCCTCGTTCAGTCATTACATGTGGGTAGTCGGTTCCAACCTCGGAACCGAGCCGGCCATCTTCCAAGCTCGCACCAGCTACAAACTCTCGAGCTTAACTCTTACCCAGAATTCCCCTCTCCGTGTTACCTCAGATTGAGTTTGCAAGTAAAAAGAAGGTAGAGGCTACCTCTGTTCAAATGACCTAACAGAACCGGATGGGGAGATCCACTAGAAGCCACAGGAGGGGGAAGGAGGGAGGGTTGTAATGACTGAACGAGGATCAACAATACAGATGGAACGTTATGGCGAGACATAACTTCTTTATCTGATATTGTTAATCCTTGTTCATTCCTTGCATGTGGGACAGAGTCCCCAGCTACCTTTATTCCTGGGAGGCTCTTATGGATGCACATTCCTGAGCACCATAGAACCAAAAGATGCTCTTCCCCTGAAGGCCAAATCCAAATTGTAATGATTGATGATGGTATGAGGACTAGCCCAAGTTGCAGCTGCACAAATGTCATGTAAAGAGGCTCTGGCTTGGAAGGCAGCAGAAGTTGCCACCGACCTTGTAGAATGAGCCTTTCTGGTAGTAGTTAATGGCATATTATGTTTTCTATAAATGAAGGTTGCACAGTCTTTTAACCATTTGGCCAATGTGACCTTAGCAACAGCACATCCTAATCTAGTTCCAGAATAGGCCAAAATTAACTGGTCTGATTTATGAGAAGCCTTAGTCCTGTTCAAGTAGAAGCAAATTTGCCTGTGAATATCTAGGGTATGTAGGCAATACTCTCCTCTGTTTGAATGATTGGGGAAGAAAACTGGCAATTCAATGGTTTGATTAATGGACATTTCAGAAATCACTTTTGGCAAAAAGGAAGGATTAGTTCTCAATGACACTCTATCTCTATGAAAAATGAAATATGGTCTCTTTAAGGTTTTCCATGACAAATATTTGAGGTTGCAAGAAGAAGCTGGTTTGAAAGGTGGCATTGTCAAAGCTTGTAGGACTAATGACAGGTCCCATGGTTGAGTAGGTTCTCTAAAAGGGTGTTTTTAGGTGATTCACACCTTTTATGAAAGTCTTGCATAATTTGTGTGACATAAGAGAAGAGTCTTGGACATCATCATGAAAATTAGATATTGCAGCCAAATGAACTCTAATGGTAGAGGCAGATAGGCCGGATTGAAATAGGGGAGACAGATATTCCAGCACTATCGACACTGGTGCTGAAAAAGGATCTACCTGTTTTTCTTTCTTTCAGCCAAATAGTAAATCTTTTCTACTTGTTGAGATATGTAATTCTGGTGGAAGACTTATGAGATGCAATAAGAATGTCACATACTGACAAAGAAAGATCATTCTTCCTGGCAATCAAAGGAATTGGAGGAGTCAAGTTGTGAGCTTCAGGCTGTTCAAGTTTGGGTGAATCAGATTCTGCGGATGGGAGATCAACCCCGGGGTTGGATGGAGAATCCACGGTTGATCCAGCAGATGAGGCCAAAGTAAGGGGAACCAAATCTGACGAGGCCAATATGGTGCTATGAGGATTACTTTGCTCTTCAACCAGTGGGCTTTCTTCAGAAAATGGGGAATGAGGGGGAGAGGTGGAAATGCATAAAGTAGACCCGGGGGCCAATCGTGGACTAGAGCATCCCTGGGTGACTGTCCCGGTGAGGGAATCAGGGCGAAATAGTTGTTGCATTTGTAGTTGGTCAGGAATGCAAAGAGGTCTCAGCAAGGAAGACCCCAGAAGTTGAAAATCTCTGCCACTATCAAGGGATTCAGGGACCACTCATGAGGTTGTAGAATACACTTGCTGAGTCTGTCTGCTATCACTTTGGAACTCCCGGGAATGTGCGTTGCTAGAAGAAAGCGGTTGGTAGCCATTGCCCAATGCCATATCCTCATGGCCTCTCAACAGAGTGGGTAAGATTTGGTTCCACCTTGTTTGTTGATGTACCAGACCACCACCATGTTGTCTGATTGTATCGCAATAGTCCCAGACGGCAACAGGGGATGGAATGCTTGCAATGCCAGAAGCACCACCCTCAGCTCTAGAACATTTATATGCAGATGGGCCTCCATTTCAAACCAAGTACCTTGGACTGTCTGTCCCTGAAATAACCCCCCCCCCACCCCATCAGGGAGGTGTCCATGGTCACTGTAGCCTTGGGCTGTTGAGGGGAGAAGGGGCGAGTCCATTGTGACAGATTGTGTGCCATCCACCAATTTAAATCTTGTTTGCACCTGTGAGTTACCCGAATCTTGGCTGAAAGAGGGTACTGAAAAGGATACCATTGGGCGAGAAGTAGCCATTGTAGAAGCCTCATGTGAAACCTGGCCAGGGGGACAATTGTAATGGAGGCTGCCATGGAACCCAACAACTGGAGAACAGAATGAGCTGTGGATTTCTCCCTTGAAAGGATTGGAATCAGTTGCTGCTTTATCCTTAGAATTCTGTACTCTGGAATGGATGTTCTGCAACTCTTTGTATTCAAGATGACCCCTATGAATTCTGTGGACTGAGATGAGGTGAGATTGGAGTTTTGCCATTTTATGGTTATGCCTAGCCTTTCTGCAGCAAGGAGAGAGTATGCCAGGGCTTTTTCCAATAGATGTCTGGTGGGGGCGGAGATGAGCCAGTCATCTAGGTATGGAAACACCTGGAATCCTTGTAGTCGCATGTGAGCTGTGACAAGTGCCATGCACTTTGTGAACACTCTGGGGGCTGTAGAGAGTCCAAAGAGCAGTAGTCTGAACTGGTAATGACTGGCTCCCACACGGAAGCAAAGGAATCTTCTTGATGGTCTGTCCACTTTTATGTGGTAGCACACGTCTTTTTCCATCCAGAATTTCTGTACTTTTACAAACTTGTTCAATACACTGAGATCCAAAATTGGTCTCCAGTCCCCGGTTTTCTTTGGCACCAAAAATATTCTTGAGTAGAATCCTGATCCTATCTGGTTTGGAGGGACTATTTAAATGACTCTTTTTCTTAGCAGCTTTGAAATCTCTAATGCTGCTTGTTCCCTTTGACTGGGTGGAATGTCGGGGAAGCTTGTCAGGGGAGCGGGACAAAGGTCGAAGGGGATATGATAACCTCTGGTTATTATCCTTTCTACCCAAGAATCGGTGGTAATGGTTAGCCAGGCAGAAGGGTACAAAGAAAAACGACCCCCAACCACTTCCAGAGGAAAGCAGTTGGGCTGCTCTTCAGGAGCGCTGGTAGGATTGGTCAGGGAAAGAATCCCTGGAACCCTGGTTACATGGACCCCTTCTGTCCCAAAAGGGGCGTCTTCCCTGTGAGTTTCCCCCTCTGCCTCTAGGGGAGAACTCGGCCTGTGTGTCACGGAAAGAACACTGAGACTTTCTATGCCATATCTTCCCACTCTTCTGGTTTCTGGAGAAATCCCGTTGAGGGGAAGAATAACAGACACCCACGGCAGAAAGGGTCTTACCGTCCTGTTCACATCTGGCCAGTGTGCTTTTAACCTTGGGTCCAAACAACGAAGAGGCTTCAATGGGAGCATTGAGAAAGGAAACCTTGAAGGGTTCCGCGAAACTACACAAGCGCATTCAGGCATGTCATCACAGAACAATGCCTGAACTCACCACTCTAGCTGCTCCTTCTGATGCGTGAGACATCAGGTGCATGTAGGAGTTAGATATTGATTCAATGGTGGCTAGCTGAGAGGCCACTTTGTCACGGACCTCATCAGACACAGCTCCTGCCAAAGTTTCAGAGAGCTCAGTAATTAAGTCTCTTTGAAGCCTGGTAAAATGTGTCATATAGTTCAGGGACCTGACTGAAAAGGTCGCTGATGCAAAGGTATGCTTCCCTATTCTGTCCAGAGCCCGGGACTCTTTGTTGGGTGGATGGATAGTCTGGCTTTCTTCTTCCGTCAGGTTTTTTTTAGTTGCGGCCACCACCACCAAAGCATCTGCAGGAAGACCTTTGGACCAATGGGGATCAGTAGCAGGAGGGGACAAAATTTTATCTGGCCTCCGGGGAATGGCCTCAACAGTGTCAGGAGCCTTCCACGCATGCTGCACGATGAGCCGGACAAGTTCGTCGGCAGGTGGAGTAACCCAGGAGGTAGGGAGCCGGGCACGAAAGGCCTGCAGGAACACAGACTCTTCAGACATCAGGTTAGAGGGCTGCCAGTCACCTCTGGATTTCAAGGATATCACCAAAGGGTACCTCAGAGGGTGACCGAGGGGACCCTACCCATCATCAAAGTCTGTGTCTTCAGTAAGGGACTCCTCTGTGGAGTCCATCTGCTTTCTCTTGCATGAGCTCTGTTGATGATCTTCCTCAGAGGGAGAAGCTGGGGAAGACAGCACAAAAAGGGTCTCTTGTGTGAGTATATCCTAAGGCCCTTGCACCAGGTGTCCGCTAGGAGCGACTTGTGTACATTGCGGGCCAGAGGAGAGCAGGGAGAGTGATAGCACAGGATCGCCAACTGATGCCAGAGCCTTCTCCATTAGCTTGAAGGCCGGTCCACCTGAAGAGGGGTGGGGGCTCAGGGCAGGGGTCACCCCTCTCCTAAGTGGCTCAGCCTGCCGACCTGGAGTTCCTGGATGGCTGTGAAAGGTCAAAGTACGTACGTCACAGCTAACATGCTGGGTCATGGCAAGATTCTCCTGCCACAAAGGCAACTGCGGCTCCTTAGTGAGGTCCATAAAGGGAACCGTAGTGGGAGAAGACTGTGCTATATCAAGGGGTTTCAAAGGCAATGAAGGAGGAGAATAAGTAGGGGTCCTTGGTGAAGGGTGATCACCTCCCGAGGAAGGAAAGGTCCTGGGGGGCAGGATACCTCTGGCCAAAAGCACTTGAGCCACAAGACACAACACATCGTTTTCAGAGAGGCTTCTAGTGGATTCCACTGACATGGCTGAGGGAGAGACAGGTCTATCCAAGGATGGAACAAACTCAGTGCCCACCACGGGGGAGGTCTGCACTGAGGACAATGGAGCTGTAAAGGACTGAACTACTAGTGTCTGCACCAAGGAAATCATTGGTGCCGAAGGCATGGTCTGCACCGATGATGAGGTCGGTACCGAAGTAGTTGTAGGTGCTAAGGCCTGAGCCGAAAACATAGGTGATGAAAACTGAATGGTCAGTACCGAGAGGGTAGTAGTCGGTGCTGGGTAAGTTGTCAGAGCCAAAAAAGTAATGGGTGTTGAGACATCCATCGACGTCAAAACAGTCTGCATCGACTGGACAGTCGGTGCCGGTAAGGGAGTCTGAACCAAGAAGCTCCTCAGTACTGATGTGGTATGGGGCACACTAATCTGTGCTGAAGTCGCAGATGGCACCAATGGCCTTGGTGCCGAAGGTCTAGGCACTGAAAGTGCTGGAGCCGAATAAGCCAAATCTGAACTGGAAAGCTTAGCTTTCTTAGGTCTCGGTTCCTGAGGGTCCCCAGCTGGGGACAAAGGAAGAGACTTGGCCTTTTTATGTTCATCACTCTTTTTCTGATGGGATCTTGGAGGGGTTGAAGCCTCCGACCCAGAAATAGCCTCTGAAAAAGGAGATTTAAGTAGCTCCTTCAGTATTAATTTATTTTTTCTCTCAATTAACATCCTGTTAGAGAAATTCTTACAAATCCCGCAAGGTGGGTCAACTGTTAAATGTGGCATACCCAAGCAGTAGACACACAGGGGATGTGCATCTGAAGCAGGTAATTTATGGCCACAGTCTAGACATCTTTTGAACTCTGGACTACCTTTTTATCTGCCATATTAGAAAGAAAGAAGGGAAACCAGAAAAATACCAGCAATGGTACAAGAAATACCCGAAGGTAAAAAGGAAAAGGGGTTTACCAACGATGGTAAAGAAGGAATTACCTTGCAGTAAAAAGAGAGGAAGGGAACTGAAAAAGGTTCAAAAAAGGGTAGTCACTAAATGCGATAAGGTAAGAGATAACTATCTAATAATTTTTTTGTGAAAAAGGCTGTCTTAGAACTTAGTATGAAGAAAAATATTGTACTTAACTCAAGAGAAGTAGCTTGACACGACCAAATGGTGACGGGGCAAATGAAATCTGAGGTAACACGGAGAGGGGAATTCTGGGTAAGAGTTTAGCTCGAGAGTTTGTAGCTGGCGCGAGCTTGGAAGATGGCTGGCTCGGTTCCATAGTTGGAACCGACTACCCACATGTAAGGAATGAATGAGGATTTACAATATCAGATCAATATTTTATGATTAACACAGGACAAAATAAAACACTTCCATGGTGACCTTCTCATTGGCCTTGGGTTGGTCTGGCCCTACAACAGCAAACTACTTCAATACCCATATATGAGCAATGATAGTTCAGCAGTGATCCTTATGGTGAAAGGAGTACAAGTGTGAGAACATACCCACTACAACAGCAGATATTTAAATAGAATCACAGATGCAGGAGAGGCTCTAGCCAACCATTCCGCAGCCTCTTTTGCTATTATTGTCTGTTTCTGTATGTCATTCAACTTCTTTAGACACTGGACAGGGGAGCTTTCCTCACCTTACAAAGGCTTCCTTGCAAGGTTTCTGGGATGATTGTGGAAGACCAGACCTTGCTGTGTCCTGGATACCCTACCAGGAATTACAGACACTTGTTGAGGACTTCCTACCTTCCAAAAAAGGCATGACATGGCACAAGATGCTTACTCCTTTACTACTGAACCTCATGATGATGTCCCCAGCATGGAGAAAAGCCCTGTTCTATTCTGTGGATCTCTGACAATGCTGGAAGTGTGGTCAGAAGGATGAATAAGTACTGTGGTTAATTCTGATTTACAAGAAATTATACTTCATCATTGATTCTGTGACACCCGTGCACTGGCCCAGCAATCAAAGAGCCTCAGTCCTCACCACTAACACCAGTGAAGGGCGTCCATATAGGGAAAGGATAATAAATACACACACAGTAAAGTACAATTTCCCATAAGAGCACACAGAGATCACAGTCAGTCTGGGGCCGGTTGCTCCCTTTCTATCCAGGTCCCCAATAAGACTCCCCACTGCCAAAGCTATAGGGTCCAAATCTCAGCCTAGTGGGCAAGCTAAATCCTTCAGCACCCTCTCTGTCCAACCAGTGCTTCATGTCCCTGCCCAATTAGCTGACACACACACACTGAGATAAGAGTTTATACAATAAACTTTCAAAGAAAATTTGAGATAAGAGTTTTGCAAACAGCTAAAGTTAACTTTGAGTATGTGTCTACCTGTTTGAGCCAATATTCATTTTCCTCCTGGAGAGCACTCTGCTTTGGCTTGTAAGCAGCCCCCCACCACACACACACACACACACACACACACACACACACACACACACACACACACACACACACACACACACACACACACTCATCTTCCATTTTCTCACTTATTCCCTTCTGTTAGCAAATAGTATCCATAACTGATAAATACTGTGTGTTTGTTAATTTAAACTGAGACCACAGTAGCCTACTGATACAATGTTATCCTGTTTCTCCACCTAAGAAATGGTTAAGAAATGACTTACAGTTTCAGAGCAGTCCTTGGTCAATTCTGATTGTTTCTTAAACACAAACTTGTCTTTGCTTTGGCTCATTAGCAGCAGTACAAAAGAACTGCCTGCTCACACCCTTGTTCTCCCCCTCCCCCTTCCCTGTTTATTACCTTAAGCCAATCCAAAAGTTAAGAAATATTACCTGTGGCAGGCACCATCTTTAAAACTACAACCCCCCTTTGAGAACCTCATGCTTGGCTCTGCCATAGAACTTATTAAAACTGCCTGAACTGGGGCACAGCTAACTGATAGTTTGTGGAAATACAGGGTACCTACCTGAGTCTCCATACTCACTATCATATGTTCATTTATCAGTTTACTCTGTTACCTGATTGTTTCCAGCCCCCTCATAAGAGCAACTAACAGGGTCTCTACCCACTTCGCCCCCCACCCTGCCCCCTATTCTTTCCCACCCCCAGTGATCCTACCTTTATTACACTCACAAACCCCTCCCATCTTTCTAATAGCCAACCACAGCGCTAAACCCAACACTACCTCCTTCATCTTCCCATTACTATAACTCCTCCTCAGCTAACATATACAAGAATACCTTACCTATGCTCACTGCATGCACTCTCCTTGCATATCTTACATCCTACCAAAACTCCATCATTCCCCCACTCAACCACTACCACAGTACTACTACTCACACCACCACTCATGTCTCACCCTCACTCAGCTCTCCTCCCATCAACAAAAAAACCATCCCTATGCACGCCCCGCATATTCTACTATTACTCAAACATAAAGCATCTCTACAACTTAACATAGTAACTCTCCCCCCATACCTATTACCCACAGAGCACAATCATAAAGTTTCCCTAATAAACAAACACATTAAAAAACTGAGAAAACTAATAACCTCATGCATATCAAAACTATCCCTAAGTGGAGACATCCACCCCAACCCTGGCCCTACCATCTCCAACCCCAATACTCACAATCAGACTAGAAACCTCAACTTCTCCCACATCACAGCCAATAGAAAGCCAAATGACTTCCTTCTACTAAGCCTAAATATTAGAAGTATATCGAACAAAGTCCATGAACTCCATGCCACCATAGACTTGTACTCCCCAGATATAGTCATCCTGACAGAAACCTGGCTAAAACCTCATATTACCAGTGAGCAAATCCTCCCTACCGGTTACGGCATACTAAGAGTAGACCGGCTAAACAAGAAAGGAGGCAGTGTAGCATAATATTTAAACAGCATCTAAACATCCAGATCTTAAAATCATCAGTTCCACAAATAGGCAATGAAGAAATAATATATACCAACCTCAAAATAAACCAAAACAAAACCATCAACATAATTGGATGCTACTTCCCACCTGGCCAAAACATCCCTCTACTAGAAAACCTCCTCAGCTGGTCTACCCACCATTTCCCCCAAGAAACTATAATTTTAGGTGATTTCAATATTGACTAGCAGTCCTGTTCTGGCAACCATCCAACCCATCATGTAAACCTTCATGGCTTCACCTAACTATTCCAGTCGCCAACCAGGATAAATAAAAACTCCAGCAAGCACACTACCCTGGATTGGATACTAGTCAGTAAAAGCCCCTAGTCATATATAACAGGCGCTTATCAGATAGACTCAGTGATTACTCCCCAGCATTCCTACTCAAAAAATACATATACCAAGCTAAACCTGTCATCTACCGTCAAATACGTAAAAAAACTAAACTTTAACTCACTTGCATTCATCTCATCCCTCAAAGAATGTAACTGGCATCCTCTAAAGTACCTCAGTGTTTATGACGCAGTTGAATTTTTTAATATTACCTTCCTGAGCATCCTTAATTACCATGCCCCCATAAGACTTTCCAGAACCAAAGCACAACCCTCCCTGTGACTACAGAAAACCACTAAGTCAGAAATGAAAAACAGGGATAAAGCCTGGGAGCACTGGCGCAAAACCAAAACCCCCTCAACTAAACAGAAATTCCTAGAACTACTCAATAGAGTCAAAAAGCTAATAAAACAGGACAAATTCCAATACTACCAGTCTGCCCTAGACTCCTCCCAACACAACCCCAAACAATTCTGTTCCTCCATAAATTCCATCCTCCACCCAGGTAAAGTCAGTACCCCTCCTCCTAACATCCCTCACTCCTCCGGAAATATTGCTACCTCATTCAACACACACTTCACACAAACCATACTATCACTAGCTAAACAACACAACCTCCCTCCCCTCCAACCCACACCTTCAATTAGTAATCTCCCCACTGCCTTCTCTTTTTCTCCTGTACCTACCTCCAACATAAAAAACTCTTAACTAAACTTAAGCCCACCAAATTAGCAGCAGACAACCTCCCAAGTGAATACCTACAAATCGCAGCTGATGCTCTGGCCTACCCAGTATCCATTTTGATTAACCGATCTCTGTCAGAAAGTTACGTTCCCACACTATGGAAAGTTTCACATATAATTCCCCTCCACAAAGGCGGCCCCTCCACAGAACTAACCAATTACAGCCCTATAGCTATTCTATGTCCACTCTTCAAAATACTAGAGAGATGCATTCACTCACAGGTCGCAGACTACCTCCTTACTAACAACCTCCTTTTCAATACTCCGCATGGTTTCCGATCAAACCATAGCACCACCACTGCCTTACTCTCCTTTACTAACACTATCCTTCAGCATAAAAACAATGGCTATCTCTCCTCTGTTACTTTCCTAGACCTATCTAAAGCATTTGACATGATCCCACACAAACAACTCATCTCTGTCCTCAATAACCTATCCTTCTCTCAATCAGTCATCAACTGGTTTCAGTTACCTGTCTGACCGCCAATAATCCATTGTATGGCAGAATGACATATCTCCCCAACTACCTGTCTCAATAGGGGTTCCCCAAGGATCCATCCTTGGACCCCTACTCTATTTTCACCAATAATCTAGCCTCTGCCACCAAACATGGCACACTCATACAATACGCAGATGACTCAACCATCATCTGCTCAGCCCAGTCCCTACCCAAACTGCAAAAAGTCACACAGGAAGCCGTTTCCTCTGTTGAAACTTGGTTATCTGATGCCCAATTAATACTCAACCCAAACAAAACTAAACTACTCATCTTCCAACCCACCAAACATACTCAAAACAACTCTCACTTTACCACCACAGCAAAAGACAACACCACTATACACCCAACAGAACACACCAAATTGCTAGGAGTGGAAATAGACAATAAACTAAAATTTAACATTCACATATCCATGACCATAATAAAAGTCCACAGAAAACTAGGAGTGTTATAAAGAAATAAGCAACTTCTCACCAAAGCAGCAAAGATTTCAGTAGCAAATTCCCACCTTATCTCCACCTTACTTTATGCCTCTCCAATATATACCAACCTAAGGCAATGCAATCTAAACAAGCTAGAGACCTGCTACAACAAAATCGCCAAATTCGCCACAGGGGCATCTTACCATAGTCACCACTGTCTCTCATTTGCTGAACTGGGCTGGCTTGAACTCCCTCACCTCCTTCAATGGTATTAACCCTCACTTGCCCACAAACTAGTAAACGATCCACTAAATGTCCCATCCCCCCAGAATCTACTCCAACCCTATCGCACCACCAGACCACTAAGATCCAGCAACAAAAATCACTTGCAGATCACTAAAGCCAATAACTCTGCTGGTGAAGCACTATTCTCTTGTGCCATAGCCAAATTATGGAACTCCCTCCCACTAACAATTACCTCCATACCATCACGCACCCACTTCAAAACTTTACTAAAAGTGCACCTAAAAACATGCTGGCTATGCCCTTGCAACTCCCACTCTAATATCACCCACCCCATACAACTACTACTTTTCTTTCCACCCCACTAACTACTTTGATTATAGCAAGCTCAGATGCTCATACGCCTACTACTTATTATACAGCAGGAACTTCTTATTGTAACAATTGTTAATGTCTGTTATGTACTTCGCAGATAAAGATTCTAGTTGTCTACTGATGTACTATGTTCTTCATCTGTAACTATGTTTGTAATTAATTGCTATGTTAATCAAATTGTTAATCGCTATGTAAATCCAATGTAATTGTCTGTATATTTTAACTGTGGAGCTTTTCTCCCCAGGCCTCCACTGAAAATGGACCTACGTCCAGTCGGACACTCTCGGTCAACAAATGTAAATAAATAAATAAATACAACCACACAGACACTCCTGGGGAAGGCTGGCACAGGTTCTCCAGCTATGCCCCTTTTACCCAGACTATACGGTAGAAATCACTGCCACCACCCAGCTAATATTTATCAGCTACTCAATGGCCCTTATGAAGGGTGTCCAATTATTACTGTGCAATATTATTATCCAAATGGTAAGTGCAGCCAAACAGTCAAGACTTATTTGGAGTGACTTGGTACAGTATCACTATATACATGCAATGTACTCTTAGAGCTTAAATTATCTCTACACAAAACAGCCACAGTTGAAAGGTTTAAAAAGTATTTAATAATAAATAATAAAAACACAAGACAATACTTCTTACTACACAGTGCTAGTCAAGAGTTCAGAGATCACAGAGAGATGTTTAAAATAATACAGTAGAAAAGTTCTGACATCACAGAAAAACAAACTAGTCTAATCTTCCTATTTCCTAGCTATATCTAAGAGAAACACTAAAGTCTAACATCCTACTTACATATAAAAACAGGTGGTACTGGTGATGTTGGATGTTCTCAAGACAATGCTCTAATGCTCTGATTCTTTCTCTCCTTAAATTGATAAGACAGCACCACTGATTCATTTCAGATTACATAATTTCTTTCTGGTTCCCAGGCTAACAGAACTCAGAAGTTAATGGCCCTATTGATCTTGCAGCTGGTCAGGAAGCCAGGGCAATAAAAGAAATTATCCATGCAAATTCTAGCCATTAACTCTGGCTTCAAAACAATAGGCAGGATGCCTCCCTCTAGACATCTCGGCTCTGAATTGTGACATCAAAGACAGTCATAAAATGCTTGGCTTAGCTTTCTTACAGCAGAGTGCAATGTTGTTACATTTTTGCAGTTCAATATCCAATGCAGTCTTTTCACATTTAAGAAAACAAACCTGTGGCTTACATTAATATTTACAAATGACAGAATTATCTACAAAATTATATCTGGCTATGCTCCTATCTTCACAGATCATTTTATTCTAATACCTATTGTTAATAAGTCGGTTCACACAAATGAACTTCATGTAAAGAAACAGCAGAAAGAATTGAAAACAAGGCAGTTTGCTTATATTAAAAAAATGAGATACTGGAATTGGAACTGTCAGATAGAAAAATACAATTACCAGTACAGAAATAATAGTAGACTTGTTTTCTGAGTTCTGAAGAGGTGAGCAAAGGGGAAGGTAGAACACAGATATTGGATAAAAAGAATGAAATCAGCAGTCAAACCCAGTTAATAGTAAAATAAATCTAGGCTGTACAAAATAGTAGGTTTTTAGTTTCACATGACATGTTAAACTGAGGTCCCATCTCTGGGGAGCTCTAGTGGATGTAAAAGATACCATGGTACTTATCAAAAGGAAAAGAACTTTTTTAAACACACGTAAAAACATTTATATACAACCCATACATAAAATAACATTTATGTTAACAATACTGAAATATATGCAGACTATGTTAAATGTTTTATAATTGTTTGCATATTCTGCTTAAGCAAAACTAAAGTAACACTTTCATTTTTTGTCTTCATCCTTTTTGACACAACCAGAATCTTATTTTCTTTAGATCCTCTGACATTGCCTACTGTTTATATGAAACTTGGGTAGATTGTCTATTACATATAACAAATGAACAAGAAATCAAAACTGTATGTACCACATGTACATTATCCACATTTTTACAATGCCCTCCTTGTTCTAACATATATATATTAACCTGTTTAAACACATCTGTATTAAATATTTCTATTTTGCCCCCAAACCTGGTATTTTTACAGTATATAAATCAATGCTCAACAGTTTGGACAATACAGGGAGCTGTGGTATTGAAGAATCACTCTTCTATACATTTATATTTCAATATGCCTTTTACAGATTTTTTTTCAAGGATATCAGCCACAAAAAAACTGACCCATTCTGCTACTTCATAATACAGTCCTTATCTTCTTTTTAATACCTTTTCCCTCTATAATTAATACCTTCCCACCCATTCACTAAACAGTATTCCCTCATAACTGCTGAATACAAACTTCCAGTTATCCTCTACAGTCCTTACTTTTACATTTTAACTGTTTTCATCAGTATCATAGCCTACAAAAACCATTTTCCAGTCTGGAAGCTTTCCTTAAACTGTCTGTATTTACATGGGAGCATTTTTAATACTAAACCGTTTTGACCATATACCACCCACAATATATAAAAGTCAGGAATGCAACTAGATAAAATAATCCCAACCTACATTTCAAATTATTCATTATATATGGCTTCCATTCCACTGGATTCAATCTCAACTACCCCAAGAATGAAAAAAAAAAATATTACATTTAATACCTCTTTCCCCTACCTAAAGGAAACTAAACACCTCCACTCGTCTCCAAGTTCAATAAACCAATCTATAATGAATTTGTTAAACTTTTTTTCTGAAAGCTTTCCATAAGCTCATAATTTTGTCTCATTTTATTTACTACATCCTTCCATACTTTACTTATATTGTCATCTTTTACATATATTATTCCCAGTATCAACATTTCTTACTCCAATGAACATATCCCACAACCCTCTATTTTTTTCTTATTTCAGTATTCCCATTCCAGTCAACTGTAGTTCTAAATCAATTATTCCATTTTTACCGACATCATCACATCATCAGTGTATGTCAAGGGTACAGTATTGATACCCTTGATGCTATCTCCCACCCTTCTTATCTAGCAACCATTTGAAATTCCAAGACTAAAAAATGCAAGCTCTAGAACAGCAAGACTGTGTAAAAATGGCCTTGGCATATAATATTGGAGTACTTTATAGTTTTTCCTTTATCTGAGTTATAGCAAACTTAGAGGTATTGTGGGAAGCAAGGGTGTGGTGAGGGGATTACAGCCCCCATGAGTAGTTGTGAAGGGTCATTATTATAAGATCGATGTCTGAAAACATCAAACAACATATGGTCGACACCATATGGCCGATGTCTTCAAACATTGACCTTATAAAAAGACAAAAAAAAAAGAAAAGAAAAAAGTACCCTAATGGGTTTAAGAAGGGGGACAAGCCCCTCTGCACCCCCCACACCCCCCACTACTTAAATATACCAACTCGGAGACCACACTACATTGCAGTAAATGGAAATCTCCCCTTACAGAGATTTCCATTTACACGCTCGAGATTTTGAACATTCGATATTCTTGTGTCGACAATGTCAGATTCAACATTGTCGGGTTTCGAGAATATAATATAGACCCATTGTGAAGGGGGCCTGCCCCATGCAAAAAACAAATTTAAAGTAAAGGGAATACACAGATTTTCACAATTCACTGTCTCCTTTGCATTTATTATTTTTCATAATTTAAGGGCTTGTAGTTATGGGCCTCAGAATTACAGTAAGCAGCCACTGTTATTATTATTATTTTTGCAATCTTTAATCACCACTTTCCTAACTTTGCTGAACACAATTCCACTATAGGACATCCTTGCCATATTCCTTTTTCCATCTCAGTCTTTCTCCCAAACTATCCATTAATTAAAGGTATCACCTGAGAAACCTTGCATACAGTTTCATACAAATACATTATCATTTCCTAAAATCTGTATTCCTTCAATATACACCAAGCCTGTCCATGATGTATGCAATCAAATGTTGTATGTGTTGTGCAGAAGTAATTTACCTTCCCTCTGTTCCCTAATGCTATCCACCATTTCTTTTCTCAACATAAATATTTTATTTCACATTTCTACGTTGTATTCCATAAACCCTTTCTTTATTACATCTACTAATACATGCCCTATTCTAACTAGATCATTTTCATTAACGGTTTATAATACATGTTGCACAAAGCTAGTGGTAACTAGTTCTTTAATAATTCTCACTTATCCTTTTTCCAGATAAATTGCATAACACTACATGCTATTCTTTCTTCACTAGTAGCTGCACCAGAAACTATTGCTTGTCATCTTGCATAATAAAAAAAAATCATACCCTACTCAAGCTATTTGGGAATGACTCTAAAGAATTATCCTGGATAGAATCCTAATTATTTCTTCTGCTATTATCTTGTATCTATTATTGTCTCAGTCATTTTTAACTCCCATTCCTTATATGATCTGCCTTCTTTTAACTGTACATCAGCATTAAATGCTCATTAATATGCTTAGTTATTTTTTTGTGCCATACCTGGAATTCATAAACAAGTACTACACACTTCCAAAATGCTAATGCCCTAAGAGCTCACAGTGCAATATACACAAAGCACCTGCCAGGTGATTAAAGGACCACATGAGAAGACAGAGGTGCAGTGACAACAGGAAGAGCAACACTATCTTTCTATGTAGTAGGAGATTCACTTGAACAGTGTGCACAGCTCACAGTAAAGGACATCTAAGCTGAGGCATGTTAGTGCATCAACAGCAGTGCAAAACCCCTCCCCCCATGTGCAGTACAGTGGAACATAATTGCAGCTAATAACAGGGTACCACAAAAAGGGCACTAGAGCTTAGCAAAGTGGCAACCAATAGATTCAGGCATGCGAAGAAAAGTGGGTTATTTTCACCATATGAATGGGATAAACAAAAAGTAGGAAAGGGAAAAATAAGCAGATGTAAACAGACAGGTAAACACAAGGCATGAATGATGTAGGAAAGGAAGAGTATTATGGTGGGGTGGGAACAAAGTCCCTTTTGTGGTTTTTCCAAAGGAAGGGTAGGTGCAGAAGCTACCAAGGCTTAGTTGTGACTAGAACAGATGGAGAAGAGCAGCTAAACATGGAACAGAGATACAGACAAACAGGGGCCATATATACACAAAGGGCAGGGAGGACAGTGAATGGACACATAGCTATTAATGGTGGATAAAAGGTGATGGGGAGGGTTTGACAATAAATAAGAAATGGGTAATGAGACATAAGGGGGAAGACTGTGTGAAAGGGACAGAGTGGGCTCCTGGCATGGCTGGCTATCAGGCCCCAGGTATCAATCAGCTGTATGGCCAATGTTATGGGCCATTTGCACCTCTGGAGGCCTGATGTGTAGGGCCTGCTGGTCACATGCACCTTGGCAGAGACCAGCCTCTGCAATTCATGCCAGGATAGCAGTAGAGACCCCCTCCAGCTCACCATCAGGAGAGGAGCTTTCATGCTTATTGAGAACCAGACCTGGCATGCAGTGGAGACTCAGGGTCAGCTGCAGCAGCTGACAAAGACCAAGATGAGTGCAGCCTCTCCTCTACATCATTCATAAATTAACCTGCAGAAGGGCAAGGCAAAGAGAAAGAAATTATCACACACATGCACATATGACACAAAGATAGCTTCTGCTGTATAATGGAATGACACAGAATATATGTATATCCCACTAAATGGAGAGGCATGCTTGCCTTCTGCAGCATCCAGCTATCTTAAGGTAATGCTTCTTAGCAGCTTCAAAACATATATGTACTCTAATGTCTGAGATGGCTCTAGCTGAGATTTGTTGTGATTGATGGTAATTCAAGAGCAAACAGTACATTCTCTCATGCTTTTATCAGCAGATGCCAGGTCAGAACAGTTATGAGCCAGTTGTCCAAGTACAGAAACACCCAGAATCCCTGCAGTCTCAAGTGAGCTGCTACTACTGTCATGCATTTGGTGAACAACCTGGGGGTTGTTGTGAGGCCAAAGGGCAGGTCTCTGAAGTGATAATGACTGGCTTCCAGCCACAAGCGTAGGTATCTCCTGGAACATTTGTTCATTTTTATGTGATAGTATGCATCCTGAAAATCTGTTGAGCAAATCCAGTTGTCCATGTGAAGGAAGGACAAAATGGACTGAACCATGACCTTCCAGAACTTCGTATACTGAACTGATTTGTTCAGATTGCTGAGATCCAAAATTGGTCTTCAGTCACCTGTTTTCTTTGGCATTTAAAAAATGCTTGAGTAAGTTCCGGACTCTTTCTGGTCTGGGGGGATACTCTTGGATGATTCTTTTTTCTAGCAGTTTTTTTTTTATTTCTAGTGCTGTTCCCTTCTTCTGACTGGGTGGAACACCGGGAATTTTGTTTACTGTTGGGAGATAGAGAAAAGGGTATTATATAACCTCTGGAACTAATCCTCTGCAACCATGAGTTTTTTGTAATGTCTACCCAGGGTCACTGGTGCAGGGATAGGCTTCCCCCAACTGCCTCCAGAGGTGGACAGTCAGGCCTAATTTCAGGAGTGCTGGTAAGGTCTGTCAGAGAAGGTATCTCTGGACCCCTGGTTCTCCAGACCTCCTCTGCCATCGAGTGGCTTCTTCTGTTAGTTCCCATAGGAGCAGAGGGGGGAACTCTCTCTCCACGTGGATCATGGAAAGGACCCTGGGACTTTCTGAACCACATTTTTTGACCTCCCTGTTTATTCCTAGAGGAGGTTCTTTGAGGAGTCAAAAATGTATGCCCACTACAAACAGGGTCTTGCCATCTTGCTGACATGTGGAGAGTGTATCTTTCACTTTAGGACCAAACAAAGAACGTCTGTCTAAGGGAGCATTGACAAAAGAGGACTTGAAGAGATCTGTGAAATCACACAGGTGCATCCAGGAAGGTCTCCTAATGGAAATGTCTGAATCTGCCATCCTTGAGGTACCTTAAGCTGCATCATGAATGAATTTGAGGTAGATTGTAGGGTAGCCAACTATAAGGCAATAGAGCTGTGTGCCTCAGAAATAATGGTTCCAGACAAGGACTTGAAAAGTTCTTTAATCAAGTCCCTCTGAAGTCTAGTGAAGTGTACCAGATAATTCAGCGACTTGAGTACAAAGGTCACTGAAGTATACAAATGCGTCCCAAATCTGTCCAATACCCTGGACTCCCTGTTAGGGGATGGACATATTAACTCTGTTCCACGAGTTCCTTCTTTGGGGCTGTGGCTAAGAACAATACATCTACTGGTACTCTGCTCCAAAATTCTCTTGCTTTTGGTGGTGCCAGGATCCTGTCTGGTCTATTGGGGATTGTCTCAGCAGTGTTAGATTCCTTCCACGCCCATCTAGAGATCAAATCAATGAGCTCATTTGTGGGCAGAGTCACTCAGAAGGTAAATGGGCCAGACCCAAAGGCATCCAGGTATATCAATTCCTCTTGGGAAGGGTTATCAGTAGACTAACCACCCCTTTGCTTGAGTATCTCCACGATGTCTCCAAAGGAGACATCATCAAGTGGTAATCTTGGGGATCCATCCCCCTCATCAAAATTGGTATCTTCTGTGACCAACTCTTGAGGAGAGTCTAAGTGCATCCTCTTCGGCTTTCTCTTCCCAGGGACTTTTATGTGGGATGTTCTGGAGAAGTACCAGAAGATATAAGTATACCTTGCTGGGGAGCCTGGAGAATCTGGAGTTGCTGTCCCTTTGGGCTAAAGGCACAAAGACATATGGGATCCAGAAAGAAGATCTGAGGGGGGTGGAATCATCCATCCTACAGAAGCAAAGAGTACTTTCTTCACCACCTCAAAGGCAGAATGCTGTTGGGAGAAGGAGGCCAGTGGAACTGAAAAGTCAAGCTTCCAGACCGTCAACTCCCTCTGACTCAAAAGCAGCCTACCCGAGACAGTGTTCAGAGCCAAGATGTCCAATGCTGAGGCTCTGAGGGACAGAGATGGCTCAGACAACTTCAGAGTTGGCTCTAACACCCCAGATCCTACAATGCTATGGCTCTCAGAGTCATCCAGCTCTGGCACACTCGGAGCCAGTGCACTCAGAGAATGTATCAGACCTGAACATAAAACAATCTTCAGATCGAATACAGACATTCTCAGAAGACTTGGATCCAAGGGCTCCAAAGCCAAATGTCAGATTGGAGAAGGAGCTAAGATGGGTGGAGTAGCACTGGTAAAGGTCTCTGGACCTGAAAGGGTAGGAGCCTGGAGAACTCCCATCTGAATCTGTGCCGAGAGAAACTTCCTCATTATTCTATCCACATCTGCTTCTGTCAGCTCCTGGAAGAATGAAAAGGGGAGGCCACTGAAGGGGACCTCAAATGGTGGTGTCTCTCTAAAAAAGGAGATGGCAGCCAGGAAGGAGCAGGGTCCAGACAGGATGCATAGTGGGTCCAAGGGAGTGGTTTCAGATCTGAGTGTGTTGGATCTGATGCTACAGATCTCTTGTCAGAAGATGTCGGATCTGAGGATTTAGTCTTTGGATCTGTGGAACTTGGATCCAATCTCTTGGACACTTTAGGAGAACACTCAAAAGTTCTGTCCAAGCTAGGAGTGGATGAAATAGAAGGTTCCAATGAACACTTTCTGGACTCTTTTTATCAGAATTTTTTTGAGGTTTGAGCTCCAGATAAAGTCTCTGAAAAGTTTTATTACCTTCTGCTTTAAGACCAACTTATTTTTTGATCCACTAAGCCCTGTGGATTAATGGCCTTACAAATATTGCATAATTATTTTTAATGAGCTGGGCTTAAGCAATACACACATGACTCATGTGCATCAAATAGCAGCATCTTATGCCCACAGTGCTTACATTTTTTAAAACCCGAAGGTTTGTCAGCCATTTTTAAGCAGGAAAAAGAACTAGCAATAATAATAAATACAATTTTTTTAAAAGAAAGAAATAAAGGAAGAAAGTGAAAAGAAAGGAAATTACCAACAATGGTAATCAAAAATACCAGAAGGGTATAGGACAGGACAATCTATCAACATTGGTACACGGTGAATACACCGATAAGTGTATAAAGGATAAGGGAGGGAAATGCAATATAACTGGAGCAAAGGCTGCATCACTCATAATAACACACTAAAGCTTGAGAGCTATCAGCGACCACGTCCATATGCGAAGGCAGTAAATGAGATCTGAGGTATGGTAGGGGACTAGAGCATTATAAGTAAGGGAAGAGCTGAATACTTTCCAGAAGCCATGAGCTGTAAAAAGTGGCTGACTCAGATCCGAACCCAGTAGTTGAGGAATGAATGAAAATTGACAACATCAGATCTGTTTTTGCAGGGAGGCAAACCCCACCCATGCACCAGCACCCATTTATACATAAACACACGAGTACAGATGCTAAGATGATTGCACAATACTAGCGAAAAAGTGAAATTCTCATCCCCCAGAATTCTGTTGTCTCACTCTCTACAGTATCTTTCAATGTGCATGTTAGTTCACCAAAATGCTTTTTACTAACTGCACTTGACTAATTTGCAGTTTGACTCGGATGGTCAGATGGGTTTTGGTGTACTTGGGATTTGCTGACTGCAGTTCACCAAGTCCTGATTCAGTGACCACAAAAGACTGTAAGAGAATTGGACCTGCATCGCCCCTCCACGAAGACCCCATATTTAACCCTATTTGCGAGTTCTGCTGAATCAAAATTCACCTGACTGGGATCAGCACTTTATATGGGGGGGTGGTGCAATGTAAACACAGACAAAGAGAAAGAAAGAGCACACAAATATTGCTGCAGACATATTTATGGGAAATCAGAAGACATCAGAACACAAACAGTGAAAAAATAAAGGATGATCAAAAGAAATTGTCACAAAAAAATTATTATTTCCTAGGTTTCCTGGGAAAATATAATATGATGCAGCCATATAGATAAAGGGGACAAAAGGAGTGGATAAGGCACATTTTTGCATTTAATATCTGCCTAACAAATTAGGATTAAGTCTTACAAGTAGTGAAGGTAGAGGCCCAGGAACCACACAAACCAAAGTCCAAATCACAAATCCAATTTATTGACAGCAAAAACAGACCAAATACAGTCAAGCTCTTTCGTCTTTAGCAAAGACCTCTTCAGAACTGCTTGGCATGGTTATTGCCAACCTTAAATAATCCTAATACATCATGTGATCAACATGTGATCAAACATTCACATGACTCAACTTTAGTTTAGTACACATTAGTTATAAAACTCCAACAAAAATTGATGTGAATGTCAGTTAAAATTGCATAAAAAATGAGCAATGAACATAAGTGAAACAATAAAAATAAAAATGGAAATAATATTGAGAATAGGAATAGTAAAAAAAAAATCAGTGTTACAGTGACAAATGTATGAGTAACATGGCATAATCAGCCCTCATGATGTTTTAGCTTTAGTATAGGTGTAATAGAACAACATTCATTCAAACCGGGTGGGGTAAGGGCATCACACACATAAATCCATATGAGCTCCTTCTTGAGAAGATGTTCTGTCAGTGTAAAAGCCCCTTGGATCTGGTTCCTAGAAATCAATCACCACAAATTTAAAAAGGTGACCAGGATAGGCAGAAATATGTCTGTACAGTGTATTAATTGTCTTCCCTTTCTTGATTTCATTGAGGTGTTCATATATTCTCTTTTTCAATGCTAGATCAGTCTTGCCAATGTAAAATGCTTTACACTGTTGGCAAAGCGCACCATAAACCACTCCCCTGGATGAACAATTAAAATATTTTTTCACCTCATATTTCTTGTCTTTGATGAAAAAAGACTCACAAAAGAGTATATGTTGACAGTAGTTACAGTGGTTACATTTGTACATACCTTTTGGTCTATTGCAGGGGTCTGCAACCTTCACTATCAAAAGAGCCATTTTGGTCACTCTCCCACCAAATAAAATTCATCAGGAGCCACAAAACTTATTTTACCCCTAAAATAAAGATAACATAGCATATAAAGTTTTATATATAGTTATTATACTAAATATAAAAGAACTAAGTTAATAAGAGCAATATTTAAAATCTGTCCCTATTTTTGTTCCTTTGTTGGGATTGCTCAATTGCTCTTGGTGTGTGTTTATGTCCATCATATCTCTCGACCTCTTACAACAAGAAATCTGGACAAAGCCATAAATAATGGGGCACAAAGGCCCAAAAATAGGGACATTTTTTAAATATTGCTGTTACAAACTTAGAAAGTAACAAATGTTGCATTAGCATGAATTTTCTGAAGGGTATGAAGTCTGAAACTCAAATGTCTGTCTATTTTTTTCTGACTTCAGCCCTCAATGATTTGCCAGAAAACCACAATTGTATGAGAAACAGTTCAGAAATATGAGGCAAAAGTTAGGGCATTTTGCGAAAATCTGCTCAGTTGAGAGGTAACTGTGTGTGTGTGTGTGTGTGTGTGTGTGTGTGTGTGTGCATAGTAAATGCACGTTAACAGAAACCATGTTATTCTAGCAAGTTTCTAAGTTTATAAGAGCAATATTTAAAGTCCATCATAATTTTTATTCCTTTGTTCCCTTTATTTGTGACTGTCCAGATTTTTTGTGGTAAGACTTTGACAGGTATGGAAACCTTTCAGGAGATGCTGCTGCTGCTGCCAGGGGATTGCTTGATCGCTCTCAATGTGTGTGGAATTCATGGAAACAGAAACTGTGTTATTCTAGCAAATTTATAAGTTTATAAGAGCAATATTTAAAGTCCATTGCATGTGTGTTGTGCAGTAGAGTGGCCATTATTTTTCAAAGCTACAGGGAGCCACTGCAGTGGGGTGGAAGAGCCACATGCAGCTCCTGAGCTGCAGGTTGCAGACCCCTGGTCTATTGGCACTAAGTTTACCTGAATTCCTTTCCAGTAAACTTTTAAAACATTTGTCTTTCCTAAATACTATCTTAGGTTTGGAACCAAATAGTACATTACCATCGCTGATGAAAGTAACAATAGGCCAAAACTGATTAACCACAGCAACAACTTAGAGAAAAACTAACAATCAATACTCGTTCTTACGACTTGTCCGAATTATGATTACCAAAGGTCAATGGCCCTACTGAAGATAGGGAATGACAGGAGTTATCACAGATTGGTAATAGGGGATGCTACAGACCCTTACTCCTTTTGTCACATACTTCATCTTTGATGGATACCAAAAGATCTCGTGGATAACCTCTGTGGGTAAACATATCCAAGAGTTTTTGAATCTCGACCAAAAATATTGCGTCATCCAATATCATCTGAGCAAGTCGGACTAGTTGTCCCTTGACAACTGCTCTTTTTTGAAATTTGGGATGCCAACTGTCGTAGTGGAGATAAGAATTAGAAAAAGTTTTCTTATGAAAAATAGTGGAGCTAAAGCAACACTTTGAATAATCTTTTGACACTAGGACATCAAGAAATGCCATCTTGTCCTTGTCAAAGGTGTGGGTAAATTTAAGAAAGGGGGTGCTATTATTGATGTAAATTAGAAAATCGTTCAGTTTCGTCAAAGAATCTGTCCAAATGATAAAGATGTCATCCAGGTACCCAATATAAAATGACCAACTGTCAGAAAATATACTACTGAACACAAATTATTTCTACAAATATGCCATGAATAGGTTGGCAAAGCTCGGGGCACATGAGGCACCCATTGCCACTCCACTCATTTGTTTCAATAGTTGTCCTTCAAAATATAGAAAGTTGTTACTCAGGACTAATTCTGCGAGTGTGATAGCCGTGTTGGTGTCATTGTTGTTCAATAGCCCTATGTCAAAGAGCATACTTTCCAGCCAATCAAGTCTTTTCTTCTTCTGGCTTTTTCCCTGTTAGGGGTAGCCACAGCAGATTAGCTGTCCACTCATGATTGGCAGTGGAGTTTTGTGGTGTTGAGTTGCCAGCCCGGTGCCCAAACTTCCACAGAAGGCACAGACACACACACACACACACACACACACACACACACACACACACACACACACACACACACACACACACACACACACACACACACACACACACACATACACATACACATACACATGCACTCACGCTTAGGCCCAATTTAGAGTGTCTAATCCATCTACAACATGTCTTTGGGATGTTGGAGGAAACTGGAGCACCCGGAGGAAACCCATGTGACCACAGGGAGGACATGCAGACTCTGGACAAAAGGCACCCCAGCTGAGAATTGAACTGGAGAACCTCTTGCTGTGAGATGGCAATGCTAACCGCTACACCACTGCGGCCGCCCCACCCAATCAAGTCCCTCCTTGTGTGGAATGACCAAATAAAGATCTTGTACATGCGACAAGTATACAATCTGGTGCAAATTGTGACTTTGCTAATCTGGATAAAAAAATCCCATGAGTCTTTACAGATATGGGTAATGCAACTGGTGGATGGCTGAAGTAAATTATCCACATATTTAGCTATGTAAAAAGTTTTGCTCCTGCCTGCATCCACAATTGGTCTCTGTGGTGGGTTTCGGATGTCTTTATGAATTTTGGGAATAACGAATATACCTGCCACCACCAGTTGTTCATTGAATAGGTATTCATGGGCACTTTCATCAATTTGCCCCTGCTTGACCATGTCGTATAAACAACTGTCAGTTTTAGAATAAGCAATATTACGTTCATTTTTTGATACCTGTGTATTCCTGTCAGTAAAAAGGAGCTTGAACATTTTATTGTTATAATCCTCGACATCCATGATGACAATGCCTCCTCCTTTATCGGGTTTCATTATTCTGATTGTTTTGTTGTTACAAAGATCACTAGAAACATTTGTTTCATTCTCTGATAGGTTAACTTTATCATTTACATTAGAGTATTGGGGCCTTGAACAAAGTTTTCGAATTTCCCTTTCACAAAGTTTTTCAAACAATACTAGCCCATTAATCAAAGGGTGGGTTGAAAGAACTGGATTTCTTGAGACCTGTATTCAAGTCATCCCTAGTGTTAGTACCTGCCGACTTAAACCAAAGTGCTAAATTTAATTTAAGAGTAAATAATTTAAAATCTATGAGTGTTTCAGCTAGATTGAATTTCCTGGCTGGTACAAAACTCAAACCCTTACTCAGAACATCAGCATGTGCTGTTGAGATGTTGACACTGGAAAAAATATATACTGTAAAATCTTTAGTAGAATTTTGGATGCAACTAGGCCCTATGTCATTTTCCTCTGTACTACTATTTGTATTCCCTACTGCTAAAAAACATTATTCACCAGCAAGTAGTTCAATGTTAATGGAGTCTGTATTTTGATGACTATTGTTCCCTTCAGTCACACTAAAAGGCCTTAAGCAATTCAAAAGCAGATTTCCATTATTGGATTCACTGAAATGTGAATTATCATCTAAGGTAGGTGAATGGCTAAATAATATGGGTACCCTGGTAGGATCCCTCCATCTGTGTTGGTGTGGGGGGTAGAAAAGGAAGAAGAGAGAATAGATTGATTATAAGGAGACACAGTTCCAGCCCCTTCGAGTGCTGGCTTCTTCTTGTCAAACCTATCTAAAATGTTGTGTGTAGTAATATCTTCCAACCCCTCTAATACACTAGCCCCACTATCACTTATAACAGCAGACATAGTACAATTATTTTCATGATTTGGGGTACATTTGATAATGGGGCAGTTAATGCCAGTTCCAGAATTCTCTGACTCACCAGGATGACTGACATTACACTTAACACTGGTAACTTCCTTGTTAAAAAATGATGTAACTGAATCATTCTAAATAGAGTCTACTAAACATGAAGAAGTAATCAACATTTGTTGTGTATCATAGTGCACATTTGATATTGTCCCATCAGAACAATTATTAACATCAGTAAAAGCGTTACCACTAATTTTAAAACAATCAAAACCAATTGTACTGTTTAGGTCAGTGTAACCTCTTTCAAATCCCGTGTTTGCTGCATTAGAATCTGCTGAATCAAAAAAAAAAATCTTTGTCAGAGTTTTCATTCAAGAAATCATTCCCTTCCTTTTTGGTACTAAAGATACCAGTACTCATATTGTGTGTAAAGAAACATTCTGACTTATTTACATTATTGTCTTATGCTTCTTCTTCTTCCGGCTTTTCCTGGTTAGGGGTCGCCACAGCGGATCACCGTCCACTCATGATTGGCAGTGGAGTTTTACAGTGTCGAGTTGCCAGCCTGGCACCCAACCTTCCACAGAAGGCACACACACACACACACACACACACACACACACTCACACCTAGGGCCAATTTAGTGTGTCCAATCAACCTACAGCATGTCTTTAGCATGTGGGAGGAAACCGGAGCCCCCGGAGGAAACCCACGCGACCACAGGGAGGACATGCAGACTCCGCACAGAAGGCACCCCAGTCACATTATTGTCTTAAGCATTTTCTATAAAACAAGTTTTAATGTAGTCAGCAGTATTATTACCAAACAAGACTTGGGGATGTCTCATTCAAAATAGGACAATCAACATGCTTCTTATCACAATTATTTTCACAACCAGGAATTTCTTGGCTGCAAGCATTACCATTACACACTGCATCATTGTTACTGCCAGCAAAAAAACACAATCCCCAGGATTCATGAAGCTTGGCGCAAGGACGGTTTTAGCCTTGTGCCGAGCGTCCCCATTACAGATGGTGCAGCAGCTCCATATGAATATGTATGAGGGCGCGCTGCCGCACCCTCGACGTGCACAGGAAACATGTGCGAGTGCAGGGGGCATGTTCAACTGCTCTACAGAGGCAGAAACATGCCCCCACAATTGCACAACCTACTATGCCCACCTCTAATAGTAAGTAATTAATTCAGTGTCCGTGGATACTGAAATGTATGCTAAGCATACAAGAGTGTCCATGAACACTGAAATAAAATCAAAGTAGTAAACACATAAGCACGTAGCGGAATGTTGTGCCACATCCCTAGAACTTTCACAATTAGAATCCTCGTGTCCCTATTTTACATTTGTATTGCTTCAATATCGAAAGTGTAAGCGAAGTGCAGCGTGTTTGCTCATCGCTGCCCTCTGCTTAGCTAGCTTACACATCAAAATCAACCAAATAGAGATAAACATACGTAATTAATGCTAACGTCAATAGTGTAATGGTTAGAGCATCCGCCTAACGAGCAGGCATGCACAGTTCGAGGCCAACTATAGCACATATCATTTTCCATGTGGAATGTTGTTTTGCTGTATAACCTACATAATAACATGTAAATGTGAACTGGAGTACCGCATGAAATGTTTAACTAATGTCATGCAATCAAAGTGGTAGTGTCATAATGAATAAGGCACGAGTAAGCAGGTGTAAGCACAAATAAGCAGTAGTAAACATATATAAGTACCAGTAAGCAAGTCTGAGTGCGCTTGCGCGGGTGGAAGTAATGCCCAGCATAGGAAATGTATATAATTATGTAGATGTATGTGCATGTGTATGTACAGATATATAATAGATCTAGAGGAGGCTAGAGGAGGACTGCAATATGTTCATATACAGATTACCAATGGAAAATGCTATGTGCTGCAGTGGAATTCGGAACGGGAATGTCTGTTCGTTAAGCGGATGCTCTAACTGATATTCAGACTTGTACATAGTCAGAGAATGTACATGCAAACATACCTGTCATCCCAGCATCTCGCCCACAGTGTATGAGAGCAGTCTCAAAACATGTTGCATTAACACCTGCATCTTGTCAAGCCTGTACGTAAGACACAGGTCCCATACAAACTACTCTAGAAACATACCATTGTACAATATAACGCCATTGGGTAGTGTAATAATACATGTAAGGGACAGACCACTGTAGTGACTATGAATGTTGTGAAAACTACAAGGATTTATTAATTGTTAACTGAACTCTCCCTCTCTCACCCCTACCATATGTGCAAAAATAACCGATTTACACAACTCATTTGGTATGTCTACACTCCTAACCTTTGCTGGGACATATGTCCTATTGTTTTATAAATATTCACATCTGTTTCTATGCATGTGCCATGTTAAAATACTCCCATATTGGAGGCCTGTTGCCATCAATGAAACCTGCATGTTGTTGTAATGGCCACTGTTTACCCATATATGCATGTGTTCCGCCTGCACTGCAACTATTTATATCTGGTGCCCTGAGTAATGGGAATACCTATGCATGCTGTTATAACTAATCGTGAATGCTGTTGACTATTACTAACCCATATCTGCCTTAAACATGTGACAACATAGCTCATATGGGAAGGCCGGTCCCAGTGGACCCACCTGTTCCACCTCAGCTGGCCATGGCACCGGGCACCAGCACATCTGGGGCCCAGCCTGGGACCTCCTCGTCTGTTGGCCTGGCACCACCTTTGGGTGGAACTGCCACAGGGGATGGGGCTTGCCCCTCCTGGGGAGCGGGAGCGGACAGGAACCTGTCACCCATGTTATGTTCTGGGCCGTGGTGCATAGGGAGCTCAACAGGGAGATTTGAGACAGCCTACGCCAGCTTGAGGGCTGAGTGGTGCAACTAGAGGGTGAGCCTGGCCCGCTCTACACAGCCCCCAGCACAGCCACCTTCTGGGCTGTGAAGGTGCAGTGGTGACTACCCATGGGTGGGGACCTCAGTCCCACTGTATCCATTTGTGGGCTCATGCACTTGCGACTTCCAAACACCCCTCCCCGTCCAAGGTGTCCCCCCCCACATGTGTTATATACTGCCCCTGTGCACATCTTATTTGTCTTGTCTGTCATCCTACCCAACCTATCCTCCCTGATCATACCTACTCTCCTTCCCCAACATCCCACTCTCAGCTAAAAGTAAAAGAAAAAATGGGCAATCTGTTCCCGCAAAAAAGCACACCCCATACATAGCTGTCCATTTCTCACATGTCCACTGGACACATGTAAACATTTCTAATTGGCATCACAACATACTATTGTTGCCCTCACCCCTCTGTCAGGGTTGTGAGTGTCCAAATGTACCGCCACATTTATTGCATATGCACAGCCATTGCTTTAGAAGAAATGGACAGCTATAGACCTTCCCTACACCCTTCCTGCACATCACTAGCTACCTTGCCTACTGTCTTTCCCTCTTTGTGCTCCTTTTTCACCACTTTCCTATCACCTCTTTTTTCTTTTCTTTTAAAGAAATTAGCACGGGGGTAAGTGGAAGTAAGCACTTTTAAGCAGCAGTGAGTGAGTTTCAGCCTGTTTGCATGGGGGTAATCACTGCTTGCATAAGTTAAGCAATCAAGAAGGTAACTGTGTGTAAGGAACTGTAACCAAAAGTAACCACTGCTTACCATCGCGCAAACCCATGCACACCTGCGCACAACTGCTTAAAAGTGCCTTAATCACGCCATATCCAATGGCCCTTGTTCTGCCCAGCAACAAAATAAATGGCCTCTTCAAGGCTTGAAACCAGGACCCTGCACACCACAGCTAATGTGATTTACCACCAAGCCATGGCAGATATACAGACATCTGATGTTATCACAAACATATCATCCAGCACAGTCATTCAACAGTATAGGAAATGTATTTCATTATGTAGATGTATGTGTGTGTGTTTATGTCCATATATATATATATATATATATATATATATATATATATATATATATATATATATATATATATATATATATATATATATATATACATACATAGATATAGAGATATATCAAGAACAAACCACGTAACAACAAAGCATTAAAAAAGACTGAAAAGGAAAACACCAGCAACTCCTGTATTATGTAGTGGTGTTGTCCTATGTAATAGCAAGACTCCCTCAGACAGACATATGTCATTAATACACACAAACATTTCTACATTGCCCAAATACATTACTTTGAGCATTTTATTTACATTAACAAAACAGTTCCTGTCCAATCATAATGTGAGAACCAGTACTCTTGCAAGGTGCTGTGTGCAACATCAGCATCATTAAAAAGTTAAATGGGGTAACCATAGAGGGACCAGTAGTGTCGTGTGTACACTGGGGTCGTCTGCATCACATGTACCTGGAACCTTTAGAGTCATGTGCATACCAGGATAGTGTGCCTGAGAGAGGGGTGAGGACAACAGTAGTATGTTGTGATGCAAATTAAAAAGGTTACATGTGTCCAGTGGACACGTGTGTGAAATCGACAGCTATGTCTGTGGCAAAAGTCATTCTGGGAACAGATTGGCCTTTTATTTCCATTTTTGTAAGGTGAGAGTGGGATGTTGGGGAAGGAGAGTAGGTATGCTCGTGGAGGATAGGTTGTATAGGATGACAGACAAGACAGCATACAGGGGTGGTATATGACACATGTGGGGGGGACACCTTGGACGGGGTGGGGTGTTTGGCAGTCACAAGGCCATGAGCCCCCAAATGGAAACAGATGGAGGTCCCCACCCATGGGCAGCCACCACTGCACCTTCACAGCCCCAAAGATGGCTGTGCTGGGGGCTGTCTAGGAGGGGCAGGCTCACCCTCTAATTGTGCCACTCTGCCCTCGAGCTGGTGTAGCAGGCCTCAAAACCCCTTATTGAGCTCCCTACACACCACGGCTTGGACCGTACAATGGCTGACAAGTTCCTGTCTGGACCTGCTCCCAGGGGGGGTCAAGCCTCATCCTCAGTGGTGGTCCCACGCGAAGGTGGTGTAGAGCCAACAGAGGTGGAGGTCCAAGGCTGGGTGCCAGACATGCTGGTGCCCAGTGCCATTGCCAGCTGAAGTGGGACAGGTGGTTCCACCGGGACCTTCAATCCCATACAGCCTATGGTGTTGCATTTTTAACACAGATAAGGCTTAGTAATACTCAACAGCATTCAGGATTACTTATAACAGCATGCATAGATATTACCATTAACCCAAGACAACAGATGTCATACATTTGCAGAGGGAGCACAACACATGCATATATACTGCATGACATCTGTCTGAAGTGTAGATGACTTTTGACTGCAGCTATGAACAGTGGCCCATTATTGGCATGTCACTGTGATAACCTCAGACAGTGACTGTCATACCATTTCATGTGACATATGTCCAATCAGGGATGCGATGTCAGTAACTCTCATCACTGTTACCGCATACTGACTGCAATCCTCACACTATGCTTCAGCAGTTCACAGATGTGTGTTCTGTGAGTAACACAAGAAACAAATGGTTCCACACACTGACCAGCCCACAGATGACCCTACAGATGGAGGTTTCCTCACAAACAGAGCACTGTGTTGTCAGTTATTAAAACATGCAGACTAGCCATTACCACACACAACCTGTTAAACTGGCAGTAGTCTGAATGAAGCATAGCTACACTTACATGTTGTAGTCATGTTTGGCACATCACCCTCCTGTCTTTAGGCTATTTTCCACAGTGTATGTTGTTTGAGGAATATCCAGATTTCATCTGTGATGCTGTTTACCAAACACCAGATCCAGGTTCCACTCACAGCGACTGTCATGGGCAAACACCAACATGATGTTCCTAGATATTGTACTGTGTTTCCATGCATTTGGCTATGGGAATGTCACCACAGCTGTTCCACATGCAATCAGCTAGAGGAGGACTGCAATAGGTGCAGAGGCCATCACCTGATCATGACCATCACTTACAAAACACAAGCTGCTGCTGAGCAGGTGTACATCTCCACATCCACCAGAGAGTGTGTGGGAGGGACAGACAGAGACAAAGTACATCAGAGAAGGGCTGGGAGACTAAAATCTAAGCATCTTCTGTCACACACCTACCAGTACAGGGGTTTAAACCTGTGACTGACTAGCCATTACTATTAGAAGTGCATGCAGTTACTCCATGTGCCACATAGCTGACATGTTGGTGTGCTGTAAGAACATATATGTGTGCTGGTGAGCCATATCTGCAACAGAGATATAGTAGACATACATTAGGTGTTAGTGAAAACCAAATCCCAGCAGCCAGCAAGAACAAGCCTTATAGAAAGAATTAAGTACTTGAAAATCCACAAAAGTTAAAAAATGCAATTTATTCTGACAGAAAATACGTAAGCGCTTTCACTGTTCTAAGAAGACCGCTTCATCAGACAGTTACATTGTTTCAAACAAAGCCCTTTTGAATTCTACACACTACATCACATGATCTTCAGTGTGCTTGCACCTTAAAGGGATATGTCCCTTAGCATATCACTCATAATGTTAAAACAGTATTTAGCATTGTATAAAAAACATTTGTTAATAGACACGTCACTCCTATAAAAATGACTCAAATAATAAAATTAATACATTAATGCTAACAATAATAAATATGATGTAGTAAAAAATTAAATCAAAATAAACAACTGCCTCCAAATAAACATATTAGCAGCAGCCTGTGATGTTCATAAAGCAACATCTACAGTTGCTGTAATTTTATAACTAAGAAATATATACATAAAGTATATCAAAGTGCTGCGCCACTTAGCAAGTATTGATAAAATATATAGAGCATATATTTAAAAAACATATATAGGGCCTCAGTCTCCGTGCCTTCAGCATGGGTTTAAGGGGTACATTATCACTGAGACCCATAGCTTGATGGGCGCCCAACCTTAAAATCCACTCTAATTCAGTCACCTCAGTACGGTTTGTTATATCACCACCACCACGCATATCTTCATGTAAAACATGTAAGACTTGTACACAAAACAGACATCTCTTGTTTTATAATATTTAAATAGTAATCAGTTCACCAGAGAAGGGATGGTTGTTGTGTATGCAGAGTTTGGGGTGGGGAATGAGGGCTAAGGAAATATACCCCGGGGATTGTGGAGTTTGGGTGGGGGAATGATGGGTATGGACATATACCCCAGTGACCACTTCTGTGTCACTGCTCGACAGTGGCACAGGAAAACAACATACCCAACTGTAGTCATTCTTGACTGTCTATTCTTTTGTATTTCTAACTATGTAATAATTTGTAGACTCCACTCACCACAGATGACTACCATGGTGTGCAGCATGTTAAAAGACATAACACATGTGTATGCCTGGCTACAAGGTAGTCACACACAAACACGCACACACTTGCCAGTATTGTGCATGCACATCTTGCCTATGTAAAGGTAACTAGTAGAGTGGTATGCAGTTGTGGTATGTGCCACAGACACCATACAGTTACATTTACTCTGATTCTGCTTCTGAGCTGGGTGACATCACATGACTGATTACTTGCAGTGGGGTGGGGGGAAGGGTGGTTTAGCAGATGACAAGGATAAAGGCCAATGCAAGAGGTGGTTTCTCTTTGGAAAGCAGCAAAACACGCTGTCATGACAGGATGCAGACACAAATACACACACACACAACCACACTCGGCCATTTGCTCACACACACACACACACACACACACACACACACACACACACACTTGCCAGTGGTGGGATCAGAACTCCTGCCTATCTACAAATCACTATTACAGTATTACGCAGTTACAAGATGTGCCACAGAGATTACACATTTCAAGGCAGTCAGAATGCCCTTCTAAGAGTGAGGACAACAACAGGGATACTAACAGTTAAGATGTACATAGCTGTAAACCTGTGTGTTTAAAGTAGGAGTACATTACAACCTGTATGCACAAACATGACACATCATCTGCAGGTAAGATATAGGTAGGCCTGAGAGGTATAGTTGTAGCACAACAAACCCTGAACTAGAGTATGCCCATCTGTGGAATGGACAACTACTATCACTATACAGGGTTACAGTGGTCAAGCTCATACACATAGAATCACAGGACTTGTTTTGATGCATTGACTCCAGTTACATAAGGTGACAGTGGGCATGCTCATACACTTAGTAGCACAGGGCCGTTTGGGATGCACTATGGCTACAACTACACAAGGTTATAACTGGCATGCTCATACACTTAGAAACAAAGGGCTTGTTCAGATGCACTGACTCCAATTACACAAGGTGGCAGTGGGTACACTCATACACTCAGTAGCACAGGGCTGTTTGGGATGCACTCGGATTCTAACCATGGAAGGCCACAGTGTGCATGCTCATACACTTACATGTACAGAACACATTGTAATGGACCCCTGTTGTAAACACACAGGTTTACAGCTATGTACATTTTAACTGTCAGTGTATATATGCACATCATACAGGTTTACTACCAGATACCAGTATGTGGCCCATAAATTATATATCTGTGTCTGTGCTATGCACAGTCATGCATGTGTGGAAGTGACAGACAATAGGTTAACTGGGACACACAGGTGGATGCTAACTACAGCATGTGTCACACACATTGCTACCCTGAAAGGCATACATTGATAGCAGGTTGTGGACAGTGGCATTGTACTTGGAACAGTGGCATGTGCAAGCATAATATGTGAGCTCCATTGTCTAATGGTACTGAGGTGCAGGTGCCAAGATGACCTCTCCCGGCTGTGTTAGTAGTTGTCATTATTAGCAGGACCGCTACACTAAGTATATCTGACATTGGTCATATACACAACGTCTGCTGGTGTCCGTCACCTTAGATGTAGCATTTGATACCAACCACATTACTGCCACTCACAGTGATGTCATGATACGAGCAGCAACTGCTTGACCAAAACAATGAGCCAATGTCCTGCTGTAATTATGAGGTTGTCCAGTGTCTGTCATTACAGGATGTCATGACTGAAAGACAAGCCTTTGTCACACAGCACATGCATCCATGATTCAAGGGAGTGTGGATAATACCTAGGTCGCATTTACCCATATAGTGGTATTCCAAGGCAAAAGTCCTAAACACAGAAGTAACACCCTGACACCTACAAGACAATTGCATTGGATGCTTATGCTAACCAGTGCTAGATGTGTGGCATTCGTAATCCATTTGCTCAATGTAGAACCTACAATGGGGAATGCTGACATCTGTGCAGTGAGGAACACCTGGCTGAAGGCTCTGTAGTGCACAATTGCACTACCACCATATAACTCAGATCCAGACATGTGGGCCATAACACTGGTATGGACCATTCCAGGTGGTGGTGTCCACATATTTATAAAGGCTACTCACAAGTAAAGAACACTACTCCAACATAAGTCATCACAGATGAGTTAGGTACAATTCTAGGGTGTATCCTCATACACCCACCACCATGTCCTCAGACTACCAACACACATCCATACATGTGGTATGACATAGGATGGTAGAACACCAAATAACCTTCGATTGGTGGACTGTACCTAACCCTACATCAACTGTGCAAAGTACCCATGTACTGCCACAGTTGCTTAATGTGTTGTGCAATGCAATTATACCACTGTTTGTAACCAGGTCAGTTGTACCCATACCAGGGTCGCTCGGATGTTGTCAGCATTAACACAGTCGACTCTTGCTGTACACCAGTGAACAACACCCTCATGGTTGGATATGACCTAAATGTACCTGCCCTAGATATGTACATCCCACACTCATACGGCATAAATGAAAATACCATAGCTGTTGTTGTCCTTTCTACATACAGGTGGCTACATTCATTACACACATGCACATGGCAGATAGGTCCATGGCTGCTGAATGATAACAGTACATAAGGTTTGATATCTATGTTGACAGAGGTAATATTCCCTCTCTACTGGTCACCCATGACACCTATCATATCATACAACAACCCATGTGGCATGTATGTCATTAGACATGTCCACCTAATGCAATGCCTACAAACATACCCAAATAACAGGATCATAGGGCCTACACACATGGCCTGTATTGACAGACTCAGGGAAATACAGCTATGCTCTGTATGTTCCTGAGTAGGTACAGGTGATATGTCCATGACATGTACAGCCATGTGTGCCCACAGCTCCTACATATACCCCATTTCAACGATTGCAAGCTATGCATGCTGTGTGCTGTCTGGACATTAACCTTATTACCACAATAGCCAGAACATGCTGGGGTGAGATGTTTACAAGCCACAGACCTTGCACATGCTTGAATGAGTGCAATGCCTAACTCAAACAGAGCACATTGCTGGCACTCTTCCAGTAATTATGAGGTGTGTGTGGCATATATGAAGTGCTCACTGCTGACCATTACAGTGCCCTGGCTTCACCATGGAACTGTCAAGTAACAGTTTGTGGGATCATGACATTGAATATTGCTGTGTGTGTGTCTTTCTGACATGTGCTGTTGGCATGAATGCACACTTGGCTACTCAGTGAAGGTGGTTGTGTGTCCTACCAGTACATAAATACAACATCCATTATGGTGTAATGCTCAACTAGGTTTCACACATGGTGTGGGGAAGGTGTGGAATGTATCCTCTTGACCTGCTAATCCACTTACTGATGGAGACTACATATGTGTACATGTATTGATGTGTGTTTAGATTCCATGCGTGTGTAGTGTCTGATGTTTGAAGGTGACTGTTGTCTTAGTACATCATGCTGTTGCAATGCAGCCTCAACATTGCCAACTGTATATAGTGATATGCTCAAAGTACAGTAAGCTGTACTTTAGGTATGGAAAGATGTTTGGACATGACTACTAAATGGTGGGGCTACTTTTCAGATGAATGATTACTGAGGACAGCTCACAGGTGTGTTACAACCATTCCTACAATAACCTGTGTAACTGCTACACTATGGTTCTGTTAATTGAAGTGGAAGACACACAACATGGAATGCAGTAAGGGTGACACTGAAGGCAAACCTCTTGACACCTGTAACAGTAACACCTTCCCTGTGCATATATTGTGCATATATCAGCACAGGTGGCAAAGGAAAGAGTCAATATGTTTTGTAGCACATGCGATAGTGCTGTAACTCTGTAATACCTAGGAGATAGGCAGGTGTTTGATTCACAGTACTGGCATGTGTGTGTGTGTGTGTGTGTGTGTGTGTGTGTGTGTGTGTGTGTGTGTGTCCATATATGTCACGCATGGTGGGGAATACATCCCAAATGTTTTTCACTCTCCTGAACACTGTGGTAGACATCAGTACAGAGTGAAGTGTAGAAAGAAAGACCTAGGCAGGTGGTTGAATCTCACACATGTCAAGTGTCTGTATGTGTGTGACATAGTTGTATATCTTTGTGAATGCCACAGTGTGTGTGTGTGTGTGTGTGTGTGTGTGTGTGTGTGTGTGTGTGTGTATGGCTGTCCAGTCCCTGGTGTGAGGCTGTATTTTGCCATAGTGAAATGTTAAGGCCCGTCCCCCCATTCACTTAATGCAATCTAGTATCCCTGTTGATGTCATCAATCTTAGAAGGGCATTCTAACCGACTGTAAACATGTACACCCTGGGGTGAGGCTTGTTGTTAGATAGCTGACTGATGAACCCCCCCACCCCACATTCATTCACTGCAATCTAGTATACCTGATAATGTCCTCGATCTTAGGCCATTCCGACTACCTGTACATGTGTAGTCTCTGTGGCGCATCTTGTAACAGAGTAGTACTATAATGATGATTTGCACATAGGCAGGGGTTCTCATCCCAACACTGGCAACTGTGTGTGTGTGTGTGTGTGTGTGTGTGTGTGTGAGAGTGTGTGTGTGTGTGTGTGTGTGTGTGTGTGTGTGTGTGTCAGAGTGTGTATTACTGTCTGTGAATCCCTGAGTGTGTGGGTGTGTTACTGTGTCTGTGAATCTCTGGGTGTGTTACTGTGTCTGTGAATCCCTGAGTGTGTGGGTATGTCTGTGTTTGCATCCTGTCATGAGAGCGGGTATTACTGCTTCCCAATGAGAAGCCACTTTTTCCACTGACCTTTACCCTTGTCATCTGCTATACCACTCTTTTACCTCCTCCCCGCTCCAGGTAACTATACCTGTGATGTCACCCACTATGGATGTGACTTCTCTGAACACAGTAGCTTACTACACAGCTATCATGCTCTTGGATCATTAGATCAGTAAACATAATTGAAACTTGGGAGATTAAAACTGCGATGTGGAAGCTACAAAGTGCATGTAGGTATTGTCATACAGACCTGTGAGTAGTCAACATTTACATAAGGGACACTAACCGCAAACACTGACATCCCCCAGCACATGCAATTACAACTGAAAGAGGAAGGCAGAACATCAAGATCAACATGCAGTTACTGTGACACATGATACATACTGTCAAACGTACCAAATGCATTCTAAAACTGTCCTACATGGTATGTCCGTTGCCTGTCAAACACTACTCAACAATATTAATCTACAATTGTCTTCTTAGTATGTTCACCCTGTGCATCAGACCATATCAGCACTGATGATGTGGATGACAGGGATGCGGCACAGGCATCATATGCACAGGGTGATAATGTTTGCCAGAGGCCTAGGTTGTACCATTGGATGACATCATGTGTGTGGGTTAGGGCCTTTGATATCATTGGGTGTATGTGGATGTTATGTGTGTGTGTGTTGAGGTGCCCTACGTTTGTTTCTAGTGTGTGTGTGTGTGTGTGTGTGTGTGTGTGTGTGTGTGTGTGTGTGTATGTATGCCCACAATGCTGGCATGTGGCTGGCCTACACTGGGGTATTATTGAAACCTTCAGACTGTACAGGGCAGGTTCCACAGTTCATGGTGTCCGGCCACGGCCACGTGACCTGCTCCTGCCAGGGGTTGCATGGGCACTACCAGGCAGAGGTCCAGATTGTACTGTCTGATGACAAATGTTCACTGGAACTGTGTCCCTGTTGGGACCATCCAGGACCACGTGCACATGGCCTGCTGTGTCCTGGTGTGGACAGCACAGCACCAGCTGCACTGCTGCTGCTACCGCCACTATGGGAACGGGTATGTGAATTAGCATGTTCATGTAGACCTTCAACAGGTGATGTACCTGGCCTATGTCCACATGCCTGAAGCCTCACTCCCACCAGATGTTCCAGCACAGACATTCCACGCTTGAGGATTGACAAGTCACGGTCAAGGACTCCCACCATGTGACCCAATCGTCTTTCCAAGACATCTACAAAATGATGGCGAGCATTTGCAATTGCCTGGATGTTGTCAGTTAAAGAATGGACAGCAGCCCTCTGAAGCCTCAGACCTTCTCTGTTATGCCATTCAGCACATGCCTGTGCCTCTATTACAGCCTGAAACATGTATCTGGTGACACCAGCTGATGTGCTTTGTCTTGCAGGGGCATGTTGGCCAGTGGCTCTCCTACGAGCAGCACTGGGCATATGCCTGTGTGGGACATCACCAGTCAGTTGACTGGGATCAAGGTGTGCAGGCACACCTTCCATAGTCTCTATACTTCCCTGTTCCATGCTACCATCCGCCAACTGTCCTTCCTCTATGGCCACTGGTGATGGGGTATGTGTAGGCAGGAGAACTGTGTGCGAGGATAAGGGGGATACAGGTGGAATGGCAACCAATGGCACAGATTCAGCCCCTGACAACCCTGCCTGTGCCTCAATCATACTTTTATCATCAATGCTAGAGTCTGTGGGGGCACTAACATCAGGTGGACCACAGGAGGGCAACGCACCTACATCAACACCTGTGGGGGTAGACAAAAACTGTACATTACAAGTTATACGGCACAGCACACACAGACAGACACACACACAGACACAGACACACACACACACACAGACACACACACACAGACACATGCTATGGCACTCAACGGAATGCAACTGCATGTGATATGGCAGATGGCATTCAACTTAGACAACTAAAGTGGTAGTTATCATACATCCCCGAGTTGCACACAACAGCATGCATGTGTTATAGCAGAAGGTATGTACCTTACACATTTATAGTAGTAGTAGTTAACATACATCCCTGTGTTGCACCATTTGGGTTAGTAGCTTATGCCCCATACCTGCAACACAATGCATGCACTATGCACTGTTGCACCACACTGCCATGTTTTGTGCAACATACCCCACATGTTAACAGACCTTTGCTAACCTTTGTACATCTGCCACTGATGCTTTGTGTTGGCCACTGCCCCTATGTGTGAGGAAGACATGTGCAGAAGGTTATGTGGAGTGAATATTATCTTTGCCTGAGCCATAGCTTGCATATCTCTCCCAAAGCAGTGCTTGTCTGTTCAACGTTATTCTGCCTACCCCTGAGCTGAGTCTATAGACAATGTGCATGTGGCTGTACATACATGTTTGACATGGCTGTCCCTACTTTGCAATGGTGCCACAGACTAGCACAGGTTAACAGTACACCAGCCTGATGTGTGGCATATGACCTTGCCAATCACATGTGGTATGACATGTCTTCTGCTGATGTGTTGAATGACATGCATACATGTGTAACACAATGGTGTATTTTCAAATATACAGCAAGGTAATGGTGTCCCAATGCAGGGACATGTTATACTAACATGGACCTTTAGCTGACTCAATGTTTTCAGTCCACCCTACAAATATGATGTGCATAGCCATTGCAGGGCATCATATGGCTTCACTATTGCTATACAGTGTGAGTTACAGATACAGTTCATAGCCATGACTGTGTTCAGATACAATACATATCTAATGTGGAATGTGACCCACGTCACTGAGGTGTATACACACTAAATCCTAATGTGGAATGTGTGACACAGGTCACTGTAGGGTATACAGATGACACCCCTGCACATCTGCAACCATATTACTGATGCCTGGCAACTATGCCCAGACATGGCTAACTTAGCAGTACTCCATGTCCCACATGCCATCTGTGTACCTCACACATGAGGAGCAAGCATGACAGTGATGTCTGACACCAGCAAGGTGAATGCACTGCATCTGTGGCCTGCTGTGGTTGTATGTGTATGTTGTGCAACACATGTATGTATTTGGATACTGTATAGGTGAATGCTTTCATGTCGTGACACACTCAAGATGTTCAAGACATGTTATGTGGTGGTTTTGATGTCATGCCTACACAAGCTGTGCACAAGTCTATATGATGTTGTGTTTCACATCTGCAATATCACCATTACACAAAGGCCATAGTTGTATTGTGTCGAGCCAATGTACAACAGGGTGTACACACGTTCATCACTTCTACTGTGTGTGTTGCTTTATGTCTTTGGCCACCCTCCATGGCCATGTGTACACATGTTTTGTCCAATGGTTGTGATGGGCATCTATGTCACATGTCAGTGTTATCCCATATGACATACACCCATAGATGTCCACTGAGGACAGGGTTATGCAGACAAAGGGTGGTATGTTTGGGATGTGAGATATCATGTTTTGCAGGATAGTTGAGCAGTGTTGCAGTCAGCCCATTACATGTCATGGACATGTCAGATAGCACATGACATTGTGTGACATTCATAGCATGGGTATAATCCACAAGGGTGAATCCTGTGGGCTGGTCATACTCCAGCTCCAACACATTTAGAGTGTGTGCACACATATGCTCTCTGTATAGTACTGTTTGTATTCCCCACATGTGTAATGCTGATCTGTAGTACCTGTGCCTACAGTGAACCACACCTCCACCATTGTATTCACAGCTGTCCACACATCTGGCAATGACAGTTTGTAAGATTTAGTGTAGGTGATTCATATAGTCTTCAGTCATTCCACATGGTTAACCACTGTGATGCATTGCAGGTCTGACCAGTGTATATTAACAGGACCACCGTATATTATGTGTACATGTGTTAAATGGCCACATGGCAGATCGCATGCAGTTAATATGATCTGTGCATTATCAAGCCTGGTAAATAACAATCTCACCTGCAACAGGCTGGTGTCGCTGCAAAATGCCAGAGGTTCCTAAATAGGAGTGTCACAGCATTAAGATCATTCTCCACACCTGTGTGATAGCTACAGGGTGCAATGTCCATGTTAGCACATAAGCCAGTACAACAGACTATACTATGGAGTATGCACATTTGTGCATACATAGAGTAGCAGACTATAGTATGTGGCATGTGTGCATACATGCCTTGCATATGATGTTACATTACATATTGTACAGTAACACATGTAACTATATGAAATATAGTTGTGTTATATGTGCAGTAGTGACATACCAGGCAACTCTAGGCTCGGTGGTTGAGAGACACCCACCTCCACAATACCAGCTAAAGCTTGTGTATGGAGGTCTGCAGGTGTCCCCAGGTTGGCCAGTAGCTCCTTGGTACGTGTGAGTGGTGGCTGGGTGAGTGGCCCCCCACCTGTTGCACCTTGTTCCCTGGTGATTGCATTAGCACGCTGTTTCACCTGTCTTATGAGGTCCGTGCAGTGTCGGTGCACCTGCTGATAGGTGCAATTGTGGCCGCCAACATCGTTTACCCTCCTGCGGAGTTCCTCCCACTGGGCATCCCACTGCTGTGCATCCTGTGGCACATGGTTGAAGAGTGTTACATGGTTGTTGAGGAGGTATGGGATGAGGACCTCATCCTCCAAGCGGGTGTATGGTGGCAGCCTGGCACACGGCATACCTGGAAGACATAATGATGGAGGCAGGTCACAGTAACTCACAGAGAAGTACAGAAGTACAGCTGAGCATACATGTGTATCACATTTATTAAGATTACAAACATGTCTTTGCAAATCTACATGACACTAACTCCACTGATATGTTTAACTCACACACATTTGACACTTACTGGTGATTTGATGTTTTCACCATATATGTGTGTATCAAGTGATGACATTGCTCATTCTCCATGTAGATGTCTTGATGTGGGCATGTCTGTTTGCCTGTACTGGTGTCTTTACCTATCAGCACATGCCTGGATGTGTTCACATTAATGCAATAGACCTTAATGCTGTGTATATGTCACATATATAGTCATACACAGCCTTAAGGGACATGACCTGTGACCCCGCAGACTTGCTCACAGAAAGTTTTACATGTATGCGTTTTGCCATATACATCTACATGGGACTCTACAGCTGTTTAGCATCCTGCCATGTATTACCCGTGTTGCACATGTGAAACACATGGGACAATGGCTAGCCTGATGGTATTTTCAAGGCTGGATATCAACTATAGCATGTATGGTCATAGTGAACTAGTAGGCTATATGCTCTGGGCCATTTATGAGCCTAGGCTGAAAGGTTACCTAGCTGTAGCCAACAGATAGGTAAGATTCAGTGGCCATTTCAAGCAGTACCACAGAACTGATCCACAGGGTTACTGATATATTTGCCATGCGGTCCTCACATCATGTCACAAAGAGAGGCAATGTGCAGCTTTGCTGGACAGGGATGCATAGTATGTCAAGAGTATGTAAAGTCTATGGGACAGAGATCTGTCAGGAATGTTATGATCCTTGTACTAGAAAGGTGGATGTCCATGAAGTATTTGTTTATTTGAAATCAGGATGTGTAAGTGTAGTATGTCCAACATCTCTGGGTTGGACATGGCTTTATTCAGGGTAGGCATCATGCTACATAGTGGGGCTAGGGATTGGGAAGGCCAGTGTAGGCCATCTGAACATGGCCAATAACTTTTAAAGGAGATATGTGATATATTATGGGTGACTTGAGTGTTGAGTATGGCTGAACATTGATCTCTATATTCATGGATGGCACCCTGTAATGATTAGGGGTGCCACGTATGACTACCTGTCAGGTGTGGTGAAGTAACTATCAAAGGAAAGACTACTGTCTAGCTGCATCCCATACACACACAGATTCCATTATGTTGACCACTGCCTAGGTGGTAGTTCATGGGTGCAGTGTTTTTAACATAGCGGATGACAATGCAATACTTAGCTGTCAGATTGTGGCCATACGTCACACACCACACATCGACCCACAAAGGCCCTTCTGTATGTTGACTGCAGCACACATTGAGTCAACTATTGCTCCTAGTTCATAGTCATTTGCAAACATCAATAGGCAGATGCCTTCTGTGTTAGTCTGTGTGGCATAGATAACAAAGAGGGGGAGTACCAGGAATTAACCCTGTATTACTGTAGCTGGCACTGGTTTGATGTGCGTGCATTAGTCAGGCACCTTCTGTAGTGTTGGTTCTGCCAGCAGTCCAGTTGCCAACCATTCCTGTGACATAGGAATATACACCTAGTTTACTGAGTGTAGCTGGAACACAGCATGGGTGATGGTGTCCTAAGACCTGGCAAGGTCATGATATGCTGTTTGAATCAACCTTACTGTCATCTACATCTGTACTGACTACATCAAATAAGTTGATCATGGTTCATGGCCTTACAGACCAGACTCAGCAGGGTAGTAGTGCACTATTTCCCATTATCAGTGGTGTCTCCCCCTTTGTGGGGTGTGATAACTGTTGCTGTGCACCATTCAGTGTGTACACAGCCTGACATGAAGCTATGATTGAACTATGTGGAGAGCAAATTGTTCTGACATTTCTGTAGGATGTTGACAGGTCCCATGAAAGCTGTATGTATGGCTTTAGAGAGTGCAACTTGTATCTGCATAGCTGTTATTACAGGGGCTCTGTAGTGTACATGGCTATATAAATATGTGTACCTGATGGGGGGGGGTGCGTTTAGGTTCCCCAATACCCTATCTGGATGAACCAGTGCTAATTCTGTAGGTGCAGTGCTTCCCATGCCATAGTGCTGTGAAGCACGGCAGGTCTTGTTGTTGATATTACGATTCATGACACAGCTATAGAATGCTCTGCGGTTGGCCTCATAGTATGTTGCTGATTAGTTTCACAGTAGCTTTGTGCGGTTTTATATGGTGTATATGCATCTTACTGAGGCTGACCAGGGATCACATCCACTTATGTGTGTTCACTCTTGCAACAGTTACTACCTTCTGTGCTACACTTTAAGGCAGGGTGCCACCAGTTTGCCTTCTTGTTTGTGTTTGGTTGAATCTTGGTTATGTTTCAATGGTACAATTACTGCACTTATGTGAGTGCTTAAAGTTCATTTATATGGGATTTAGCATTTGCACATACATTGTCCATCTGCATGGGCGCCATTACAGGCATCACTTCATTCATAAGAAGCATAACCTTGGCTTTGGAGACTGACTATGTGTAGCATACTGTTAGCCCTGTTTGTGTGACTATGGTGATCCAGGTCATTAGGGTTGATAAAATCCAACATGCATTGAGCGCAGGTGTTGGTACATGAGAGGTCTTCCCAGTTCATAATGGAATAATTGAGAGTAGGCATTATTATGGTTTTCTGTCTCAAACCTAATATTCCCCATTACAGCACAATATGACAGTTGGGAATTCTGAGGCATGGTGGATGATCTGTCGCAAGGTGCAATTTGGATTCCACTTAGGCACAAAGGTAGTTGCTCAGCATACTGCATCTGAAGTTATGCAAGTGCAACTAGCGTGGGGGTGTACATATCCTTCAGGAATATGGACACACCTGTGGCCCATGTGTTCCAATAAAGGATAATGGGCAAGAGGTGAGGTATGTGTTATAACATGGTCATGCAGGTGTGCTCAACGGAGTGTTGAACCATATCTCAGTCACTGCACAGATATGTTCTCCATGTTAAGGATTGACATAAGTGAGTCCATATTGAGTTTCTGAAATGTATCATTGAGTAGCGAGACCCGCAGTTTATTGCTTGGCTGTCCCTGTTACAGCAGTGGACTTTCACTTGAACTTTGCATGATGAAGGCACTATAGGGGAAGCATGAGCCCTAGCCAGTATCCAGATTCCCAGGGGTGACAGGTGCAGGCCCTGTCTTGTAAAGCATCATGGTCTGTTAACCATGTTATCCCAGGCAGAGAGATACTGGATACCCTTTGCATTGCACCAGTACATTAGAAAATTGTGGAATACAATCCTTTTGTCCCTGTACTGCAGTATCATTCTGGCCAATGGCAGAATGCTACCCAGGCCTTGGGACATACCTGCATGGGCTACAAGACCTGACAGTTCCTACATGTGTGTTTCCATGCGGTCCAGGCTACTGCATCACAGGTCCTGCACAACAACATGGAATATGTCAGGGCCATGTGTATAGTTCAAAAGGTGGTCTGAGTGTATGGGTATGTGACTAATAATGGCAGACAGGCAGCTGACATTATGTTTGCCCTCGTATAGCTTGGTGTGTAACATAGTGCTAGAGTTTGCATTCCCAAATGAGTACTGTTGGGCATGTTTCCGGCCACGTGTTCTGAGGTGTGGCACAATTATGCAAACTATGTCATACAGTTTGTGTATTTTGTTGTCTGTCTATTCCAGCTTGGGAGGTCACTTGCTTGGCCAGATACTTAGAAGCCTCTATGAATGTGTGTGATTTCTGGTAGTATGTGTGGGTGTCCTTACTGTGTTCTGGTAAGGGTATGTGTTGGTTGTGATGATGAGATGCATGTGTTAACCTACACTTCATGACTGTCCAGTCCAGTCATGGCTGTAGACTGGACTGCCTTCCAGCTTACCCCTGTAGCTGCATCCCAGACAATGTGTGGGGTGTGGTGTTAGGTGGGTTTGGCAGTGTACATGGCATAGAGATTACATTCCCCCAGGATGGCCACATACACAAAGCTGACATTAGTAAACACCAGTAGCTGACTAGTGGACATGCCTGTATGAGCATTCAGTACTACAAGTACCAAGTACTGTATTTAGTTTACTTATTACTTATGAAGATGTTTTAGACAGTGATGCTCACACGTAGATATTTGTGTTATGGATGTGACAACACTGGCTATTACAGAAACATTGAACCTACCTTTAGCAGCAATCCTCCTCTGAGGAGTACATCACATCCTGATAGTTGATTACAGATGATGCAAGTGTCTACAGGTCTGTTTCCTTTTCTGGGTATATACTCACATATCCACCAGAACCATAAGGTCTGTTGGGCACAGACAACTACTCCCCAAACAGAGTCATGTATCAATAGGCTCTGCTGCCACTATCAACATGATCAGGATATAATCAGATAGTGTAAGCCATCACCTATGAAGCAGCTATTACACATGGGCAGCAGTCTCCTACATATTACACTGCTACTGCAGATGTTACAGTAGAGTTAAAGATGATATGCAACCTGTTTCATTACCAGTACTGTGCACTACCTTACATGCAGTATTTGCAAGTGGCTGTTAGGTTGGCAATGAGAGTTTAGGCTACACAAACCTGGTAGTTCAACCAGTGTGTCTGTACTCTCAATATCCACTCTATGTAATTGCCTATAGACATAACTAATGTTTGCATAACATAACAGAAATGCTATGTAAAATGGAATACAGATCTGCCTAAAATACTGTACATTACACAGTTATTGGCACAATATCCCACGATGCAAACCATATTTGCACAGTAAGCCCACCATTGACATGTTCATCTTACTTATACACCCATATATATGTCTACTGTTACAATATATTGACATATACTATCCCCTGTTATAGCACATACTTGTTGGACCAACCCTGACACTGACAGTGGCTGGAAGAGAATTGGTGAGTTCCAAGCCGATGTATATCATCCCTTGTGGTGTATGAGGAGTTTGCCTTGTGACCTACAGCAGTACACACTTAGAATACTTCAAGCATTACTTCTGCTCAACAATACATCACTACAAGATAACTATTTCCACTATATGCATTGATTACACTGTAATTCTTACAGAACAGGTACTAAATACACAGACATATTAAATGTTATACATACCTTCTTAGTAACTGGAGGTGTTATTGACTGGTATATTACTCGTTTTCGGTTTGCGTTTCAGTATTTTGTACTGTTCTACAGGTAGATACAGATGGTTTGAATGTGTGACAAGGCATCCTTTTATAGTTAGAGCTCAGTAACGTGCTATCCTGATAACCAATTAGTGTTCCTAAGTAGTTAATTACATGCACATCAGCTGTGCAGTGACTGCCTTAGCCAATACCATGGCAACAGTGGATTATAACTGAGTACTCCACTTGGGTGTTGCCCCTTTGCCTTACTTGTGAGGAAGACAGCCTGGAAGTGTTGTTTGAAATCTATTGCAACAGCTGTATGGGGACAAACACTAATATATTGTGTGTAATTCCTAAAGGATTTGGTCTAAATGTGAGTACTGCTGTTAGATTTCTGAACATTGCTACTTGTGCAGGGTTTGTCTGTACCTAATACTTCTGCATATGTTTCAGTCAGCCAGGATATTTGACCAGCTCAAGGCTGCATGGCTATGCATATAATGTTAGGGGGTTTACAGTGTGCTTACCAGACATCTTTGGTTTGGTGTTAATCTGTATCATACTGTGCTGATAATCAGTAATCGGTAACGCTTCCTGGTGTAATTACTTTTCAACCTACTGAAATGGGAATAGTTCAAACAAACCCCGTAACATCAGCAGCTGTTCCATTGTATAACATCAACTATTTCACATAGGGCCATGTTAGTGTGTCTGTGTCCAGGTATGTTAAGGTTTCAGCAGATGTCGTACAGTGGGTGAATAATTGGTTAAGGTATGACAGTATGTATTGTTGTAATTAGTTTGGGTGTGGGGGAGATGTTGGTGGGTGTACATAGCAGATGCAGGTGTGTAGGAACCACTTTTATGCATCTTCTATATGTGTGGGGGTTCTTTACCTATGTGAACACCTATCCCTTAGTGGACTAATACTATGGTAAGTGCAGGCTGATTCATTAAGGCACTGTTAAATGCTTCCTGTATAGCATGCAGGTACTGTTAGTCCTTGAATCCTTTTGGCAATACATCGGAATGTAATAAAGTTTTGCTAAATGAAAGCTGTCTGTGTATTTCTGTCATGGATATTTGCAGTCATTGTAGTTATGTTGGTGACTGTGTCCATAGAACATATTTGTAATAGTGTATTGGCATATACTCTTCATATGTTATGTTCATATTGTTTGGGGGGGGGCAGAATGTGTGATTGCTATGGTCCATGTTATACTCAGATATGAACACTTCAGATGCTGTATACACACATGTATGTATGTATGTATGTGTGTGTGTGTATATATATATATATATATATATATATATATATATATATATATATATATCTGCACACACACATGTATATGTATATAGATATATAATATATATTATCGCATACGTTTATCTGTACCGCCATAGATGTGTAGATGTTTTTAACCTATCTATATATCTACCTATATATGTATATCTCTATATATCTACATGTATCTATGTATCTCTCTCTCTCTCTCTCTCTCTCTCTATATATATATATATATATATATATATATATATATATATATATATATATAGCATGCACCTTTCATTGGGTACATGGCGGTTTGTCCTATTTCCACACAATCCTCCCTTTTGTGATTTAATCTGTCTGAATACACAACTGGCATAGGTACATCTCAGGTAGCATAGTGGTAGGTTACTCTGAGAATGCTCCAAAATACGAGTGGAACAACTCTAAACACGACCAATAATCCAAAGAAGTTGTTGGTGAGGCAAACCAAACACGAATTGAGTCCCAAAAATAAAAGTCGTTTATTCAGATACAGCACAACAAAATTAACGCTCTTGTAAACCAAATCATGCGTTTTCATCCCAAAATAAGGACTTCATCAGATACAGTCTGATGAAGTCCTTATTTTGGGACAAAAACGCATGATTTGGTTTACAAGCGATTTTGTTATATCTGAATAAACGACTTTATTTTTGGGACTCAATAAATGTTTCTTTGGATTATTACTCTGAGAATGGTGTACATGGTTGCGGGTTCTAATCCTGGAAGGAGTTATTATTTTACCTCTCAGAGTAGGCACTGGTAGGGAAAGTGTGAATAACACACATTTAAGTGGTTGTAAGCCAGTTTGCTCGTGGACTGCGTGACGTTAAACAAAGGTTAAACCTGTAAAGCGCTTATCCGTTTAACCGCGTTTAAGCACCGTTTACTGTTGTGAAACCTGCCAAATCCACTTACAACTGCTTAAAAGTGCTTTAATCCACCTGCATCCAACAGCCCTTATTCTGACCCTCAAAATAAATTAACAGCTCTTGAACCTGGGACCATGAACACCACAGTCACTGACTTTACCACTAAGGCATCTGAGATATGTACAAATGTTATGTGTTTAGAATATATATTTTACTACAGGCATTCCTCACTACTGAAAACAAATGTGACAGTCAGTTGGTGTACATATGTATGATACATGTTAATGTTCATATGTTTGTGGAATTAGGTGTTGCAATGTGACATGACAGGGTGTATTATGGATGAGAAGGGTTCTTGTTTTGTGTCCTTTTTATATTGTCCCCATACTCCATGTTTACCCCTCCAGTTCACTTATTGAACATCCAACCCAGGCTCTCCTTGATGCATGATTTCATTACCCATCAGTCCTCCCCCAACACAATCTCCACATACACAACAACCATCCCTTCTATGGTGAATTAGGTTAATATTAATAGTTATAATACCAGAGCTGCATGTGTTTTGTGTACACTTCAATTCCTTTGGATTGCTTCTGTGTCATGAAATGTGTTCATAGATGTTTATATATATATGGCTATAGATTTAACTGTATATATATATATATATATATATATATATATATATATATATATATATGCAGACATCACTGACATGCATATATATATATATATATATATATATATATATATATTAATTTGTAACAGTTATACATATGTAGACTTGTATATGTTGATTCGCAAACTACAGTCCATTATAATGTACTGTACTTATGTAAACAAAGTGACTGTCCCATTTGTGGCCAGTACTGTGGAATGCCTATAGTATAAGGTGTAGTCTAAAGACCATGAAACATGTATACAGCTCAGATGGCTTAGTGGCAAGTCCCATGACTATAGTGTTCATGGTCCAGGGTTCTACACCTGCAATGCTTTAAAAATGTTTTTTACTCCAAAATAAGGCTCATTTAAGCAGTTGTAAGCATGTTTAAAAGTGTTTGTGTGACATTAAAGCAGTTAAGCAGTTAAACAGTTAAACAAACTTTAAAATGTATAACCTGTGCATTCAAACATGGCCACATCTGCTAACTACTCAGGATATATACATGTCAGTGAAGTAACATCTCACTATGTGCTTGCATAACATTACATTCTCTGTTGACTTTACTTTCCAGCACACGTGAGTTTATATGGGTGTTTCAAATGTTTATTATATTGACAAATTCTACCTCTATATGCAAGCTGCGGTTAAGGTATACTTTTTAACATGATAAACATCCCTGACTTTATTGGGATTTGAAACTCGAATGCACAGATACTATGCAAATGCTGTAACCATTACACTATTGACATTAACATTGCTTCTGCCTATTTCCTATTTAGATGATTTTTATGTGTAAGCTAGGCTAAGCAAAGGGTGGAGGCACCCAAACCCACTGACCTTCACTTACTCTTGAAATAAAAACATATCAAATTAAATGGGAGACTATAAATTACATTCCTAACTAAATTAGGCATAGCTCCTCACTGACACACTTCAAGGGGAACCTTGATGTGTGAATGGGTAACAGAATATACACCTCTGGGATCATGTGTCCCAGAACCATACAGCCAGGGGGTGGGGGAGCCCCTCCAGTTTTATAGCTGCAAGACCTGTTGGGGAAATTGAATGGTGTTGATTTTTCACGTTAACATACCCTCTTTAGATCACTAAGTGCCCCTATCACCCTCCACCACCCCAGTCTTCAACAGCTTCCGGCAACTCTGCCTAGAATCACTTCATTGGCTATGCTTGACAGAGGCTCAGTTACTTCATCAATGGTGCGGAAAAAGCCAACACACTGTAGCTATGCTTCTAATTGTCCTTGGGCAGATAGCCTACTACCTATCTGTGAACCTCTAAAGTGCAGGCCATCACAGCCATAATATGAGAATAAACAAAGCTTTCAGATTATAATATACAGTGAAATATCACCATGTAGTCAGAAAACAGTTAAGTACAGCAAGAACATATATAACATTGATACTTAATCACTCCAAAAGCCTATCTTGGAAGCTAAAAGACTTGTACAAGTTTAAGGCTTTCTATTGCTTACCAGTAGGTTATCTACAGGAAAGATGAGAAACAAGCACAGATGGGAAACATGCATGCAACACTATCATACTGGCTTATGTGTCAGCCTTAGGCTTTGAAATACTGGCCAAGGCTATTGGCACTCCCATGATGCCTTTTTTAGGGAAGTTTCAAAGGTGAATCCCACCTCTGTAAACAGCACAATAGCAGAATCAGTGAGGGTTATGCTACTCAACACCAGGGGTTGTGATCACAACATGGACGCACTCACAGCACTCCTCAGTATGGACAATGTCAAAATCTGTGCAGTAACTGAGACCTGTTTTAAGGCTCCTGAGAGCACACCAGCACTACCAGACTACAACCCATACCATACATTTTGGACACAGAACATGGACTGACACAGACATGGAGGGGGTGTATCCATATTCATCAGGGATACCTACACCTCCAGGTTAGTGGGGCAGCATGATACCTCTGAGATCATCCTTGTGCAGTTAACATCAGCCACAACTGCAATGCAAACGGTGGCCTGCTACAGATCACCCTCCATGACCCAGGACCACCACTCCACCTACCTGGAGACAGTGGAAAACATAACAGTTCTACCGCACACCCTGGTATTGGTCGATGTCAACTACCCTACCATTAACTGGGAAACTTACTCAAGTACTCACTTCCAGGCCCAGCGCTTCCTGGCATTTATAACCTCATATGCCCTGCAGCAGATGGTAAACTCCCTAACGAGGGGTGGAAACATATTAGAAGTGGTAATCACCAACATGGGCGACAGGTGCACCATAGCGGAGGTAAACCAGTCACTGGTTAGATCTGACCATGAACTATTCACTGTTTCCACACCCAACCATCTCCCCCACCCATGGAAATCACAGTGTATACCTTTCTTACAGCTAAATTCACACTACTAGAGACAGGGGTAGGGGGTTTTGCAGCCCCCACACTAAGGGAAAACACTGCTCAAGATACAGACAAATTTACAAATGCACTCTATAAGCACCTACAAGGATGTATGGATTGTGCCATCACTGGTAAACCAAGACTCACTCCTCCTAGACAAGGACACCATTCTGGTGGACCCCTGCAATAAACAGGCTATACAACAGAAGTAGGACAGTAGTCCAGAAAAACAGCAAATCCCAAGAAGGGCAGACATCCATGACCAGTATTAGTAAGAAACATAGATCCCTCATGAAATCATCCAAGGCTAACATCAACAGAAAAATAAGCAAGGATTTGAAAGATAACCACAAAGCCTTCGTCGGCTATGTCAAGGATCTAAGTGGTAACACAGATTTGCACTGTGCCAGTGCAATATAGCACAAAATATACTGACCCTACTGATATCGCCAACATCCTTGCAGATACATTCATTGCAAACTTCACCCCCTAAAGAGCCCACAACAATACCTGAAAAGTACAGTATCCCAGACATCAGAGACACACAGGTGGAAATGGCCCTCGCTAACAGAAATACACAGCGTCAATGGAGGCAGATGGTGTCCCAGACTGCATCTTGCAAACACTACAAGACAAACGGACCCCCCACCTAATTAAGCTTTTCAACCTCAGCCTCTACACAGGCTACATGCCCATACAATGGTGCGTGGCAATGGCTATTCCACTCCACCAAGGTGGAAACACAACTGACCATGGTAACTACCCCCCCCCATAAGCCTGACTAGCCTGGTCTGCAAAGCTATGAAGCGCATACTCATGGCACTCATTAACAAAGACATTGGTAACCTCCAAACACTTGACCCAACCCAGGTCAGCTTGGTTGAGTGCAGTTCATGCCTAATGAATCTGTTTGACGCCTTACAGACAGTCACCAAGACATTAGATGAGGGGAGAAGTGGTTCACACATACTACCTGGACCTCGCCAAGGCTTTTGACACCATTCCCCACTCAGGTATTATTGATAAACTCACCAGCCTGTACATACACCCATGCATCACAGGACGGGTTGCCAACGGGCTTACACACACAACTGACATGGTACGACTAGCGGTCTCCAGATCCAACTCTTAACCAGTCACGACTGGTGTTCCACAGGACTCAGTCCTGGGACCCCTACTGTTTGGCATATACTTCTCAGAGGTACAGGCAAACACAGGTGGACTACGGCAGACCATGTTTGGCAATGACTGCAAACTGGGAGCCATACTTGACAGTCCAGCTGACACAGACATCCTTCAAGGAGCCTCACAGAGAACAACACAGGGTGTCAAAGTCATGGCCTCCAGCTAAGTGCCACAAACTGCATGGTCATTCCATTGTGGAATATTAAGTACCCACATATTAACACATAAGTGGCAGCTACTTTAATACAGATGAGGTAATAGGGTATCTGGGGACTAAGGTAGGTAGTGATCTCTCCTTTGACAATCATATCTCCAAAGTAGTTAGGACATCCTTCTATGTAGGCCATCTGACTACTAAAGGGTTAGCATCTAGACATACTGAGGTTATAGTGCCCCTTTACTCATGACTCATCAGTCCCATCATAGAGTATAATAACCCATTTGGGATGTACCTCAGAAGACACATCCAACAGCTGGAAGGTCCACAAATGTACCTTGCCAAGAGGATTACTGGCCTCAAACATATGTCCTATGCAGCCAGACTGAATAAACTCCTACTTTACTCAGTGGCTTCTCGTTTACTCAGAGATGACCTCTGCTGGCCAACAAAGCCATGTCGAATTCAGCCTTAATGGATATGCTCCACCTATGGGAATCCATGTCACAGTGAGCCACACACTGTAGTGAGCTGAACCTTGCCACAACAATAACTGGAAGATGCTAGAGGGATGGATTCCTGTCACAGAAACTCCCCATACTTTGGAACAACATCCCTAATTACATTATGCAGTGCCCCTCACTAACACTCTTCAAGAGAAACCTTGAAGAGTAGATGGGGAACAATAGATACAACCCAGGGATCTAGCCATTGGCTCTTCCTCACAGAGGGGCAGTTACACACACAACTGACATGGTACGACTAGGCGGTCCCAGATCCAACTCTTAACCAGTCACGACTGAAAAAGTGTTCCACAGGACTCAGTCCTGGGACCCCTACTGTTTGGCATATACTCTCAGAGGTACAGGCAAACACAGGTGGACTACGGCAGACCATGTTTGGCAATGACTGCAAACTGGGAGCCATACTTGACAGTCCAGCTGACACAGACATCCTTCAAGGAGCCTCACAGAGAACAACACAGGGAAGTCAAAGTCATGGCCTCCAGCTAAGTGCCACAAACTGCATGGTCATGGGTCTCCATTGTGGAATATTAAGTACCCACATATTAACACATAAGTGGCAGCTACTTTAATACAGATGAGGTAATAGGGTATCTGGGGACTAAGGTAGGTAGTGATCTCCTTGACAATCATATCTCCAAAGTAGTTAGGACATCCTTCTATGTAGGCCATCTGACTACTAAAGGGTTGCATCTAGACATACTGAGGTTATAGTGCCCCTTTACTCATGACTCATCAGTCCCATCATAGAGTATAATAACCCATTTGGGATGTACCTCAGAAGACACATCCAACAGCTGGAAGGTCCACAAATGTACCTTGCCAAGAGGATTACTGGCCTCAAACATATGTCCTATGCAGCCAGACTGAATAAACTCCTACTTTACTCAGTGGCTTCTCGCTTACTCAGAGATGACCTCTGCTGACAACAAAGCCATGTCGAATTCAGCCTTAATGGATATGCTCCACCTATGGGAATCCATGTCACAGTGAGCCACACACTGTAGTGAGCTGAACCTTGCCACAACAATAACTGGAAGATGCTAGAGGGATGGATTCCTGTCACAGAAACTCCCCATACTTTGGAACAACATCCCTAATTACATTATGCAGAAAAATGCCTCACTAACACTCTTCAAGAGAAACCTTGAAGAGTAGATGGGGAACAATAGATACAACCCAGGGATCTAGCCATTGGCTCTTCCTCACAGAGGGGCAGTTAATGAATCAATAGGGTGGCAAAAGCTGACACATTTTGGCTATGCTTATGAATGCCCTCAGGCAGTTAGCCAAGTACCTACCTATGAACCTATACATACAGTATCAGTGCATGCTGATAGCTTAATTTACTGTTCAGGTGTTGACTTACCTTGCACCAATGGCAGTTGTGTGTGCAATAGTTGAGGGCTGCCTATGTTGGATGCACACATTAGACTGCCTATACATGACAATTTACAGGTATTCCTGTGTGTGTGCCATCCATTTCTACTGTGTGTGTAGGTGGAGAAAGATGTCAGTCCTTAGGTGCCTACACTGTCGGTGTGTGTGCTATACATTCCCTCCTTGCCAAGGCATGGGCATACTGGGCACGCCTCCGTCTGCCTACTGTGGCTGGCTCAGGGTGTTCATGGTCTTGAGTACCTCTGTGCCTGTGGGGCCTATGGCAATGGTGGTGGGCTGTGAGGGTCTTCACCATTCTGTCCCTGATGCAGCTATTTCCGCAGGATCAAATTGTGTAGCATGGCACATACTATGAAGATGTGGGCACACGTGCCTGGAGAGTACTGCAGATATGTCCAAGCAACGGAACCCTGATTTAAGCATCCCAAAGACATGCTGTATGATGATTCTGGTTTGTGCGTGTGCCTCATTATGGCATTCCTGCATGGGTGTGTGTGCATTTCTGATGGGAGTCATCATCCACGGTTCCAGTGCATAGTCAACATCCCCCACCAGGTGGCCTTATGGGATGTCCCCCCTGGCAAATACCTGATACAGCTGTGAGGCATGCCAGATGTGGGATTCGTGATAGCTTTCAGGGCTGACAGCACACACATCCATGATAATGCCCTGGGCATTGCACATTGCTTGGCAGTTGATGGAGGGGTATCCTTTGCAGTTTATGTAGTGCCTACCCTACTCACTGAGTGGTGACTTGATGTGTATGTGCGTGCAGTCTATTGCACCCAGTACCTCCTTGTATTCTGCCACACGATGGAAGAGATGCATATTGCTGCCCAACACCTGCATTTGGGGGAAGTATATGTGCTCACTGGCATGTGGTAACATGGCATCCAGGAACTGGTGAAGTACCCTGGATGCTGATGCCTGTGAGATCCCCATGATATCCCCAGTTGGCCTTTGAAATGTACCTGTAGCTAGTACTCTCAGGCTTACACATACCTTTGTAGCCACTGGGATAGGTTTCCCTCTGTTTGTTCTGGCTCTGAGGTGTGGCTGACACAGCTCCACAAGTTGCTGTAGGGTGTCCCTGTCCACCCTGTAATGCTCTACTATCTCCAGATCATGTACCCCCTGATAGGTTACCCTGGGTCTGAACACTCTTCTCCTCCTCTGGTGCCTGAGGTGGTTGTGTGCATTATCCTCCACACCACCTTCAGTCTCCAACACATGCTGGTGGATCAAAGCTATGACAGCCCCTAAACATGTACATACTAAAAGTTCCCCCTCTGTATACACCAATGGTGCAGAGTGTATGAGAATACACAAGTGTGTGTGAGGTGCTTTCACACTTTATATTATTTTGTTATGGATGCTACTGATGTCATTGGGTGTGTATCAGCAATTACAGCTGCAGGGTATCTTAATTATGGGTTTTACAGTGAGTACTGCAAGTGTGGAGCCTTTAGTGTGGAGTTATGCTTGCCTGTCTTGATTAATCTGTTGTCCTTTAATTCACTTTTAAACCAGGATCCCCACCCATTATCAGGCATGCATCCACCTGCCGTCTTCCTTCTTTTTTACTTTCCCTACCCAGTCATGTGTTGCAAAATGTGTCTTGTAGCTGATATACTGCAAATCTGCTTTGTTCTGCTGTGACATTTTACTGTTTTCTTTGCAGTACAGTCCCTCCCCTTTCCTGTTTTGCAGGTAGATGCCTGCAGCCTTGTTAGCTGTTGTCAATGGCTCACTGTAGGTTCCTAGGTGTTAAATAGTCATTTGTACTCCAATTTCTCTGCTGCAGCATTTCCTTATTTCTTTCCTATATCCTTCCTTTTTCAGCTCAAGTGCGCACTGCACAAACCCATTTACCGGGTTTAAGCACGTTTTCATCTCCGTTCACATGCATACCGGGTTACCTTGTGTACTCTCAGCTAAGCAAAGCTACAGCCAGTTCGACACACCCCTATCCTGCAGCTTTGCTTAGCTATGGGCAAACTGGATTAGCAATGCTTCAATGTTTGCTTACAGAAAAGGTAACACACCCCTCTCTTGATGTCATCTTTATCTCAAGGGCACACCTCGGTGTTATAACGCTACGCTGTGAGGTGCATCCTTACACCATCGGGGAATCTGTGATTCACAATTACTCCTCTCATTTGCATGGCATTGCCTACTAATTCCTAGTTACCCTGCATAACACTGTCGCAGCCCCTTAGCAACCCTTGCGCCATGGTGTGGTGTAGCATGCCTGCCATTCACTATTATGGGGAAATCATGATATGTGTTACATTGCAGTTTTATTCTATATTTTTCTATTTTCCTTGCTATCCCGTTTGCACGCCGCTGCCCTGCGCTTCCACTTCACGATAGTGCGAATATAAATATTAAATGTTAATTTTATATTTTGCACATTTTTTATGCCAATGGCTATATATTTATCCATTGGCATATATTAACAATATAATACATGTGTTTGGTCGGCTGTCATGGCTCCAATTTTATGTTTGCAAAAATGTAAACCGTGTTTTATGGTTTACATTTCTGCATGCTTACACTCCACCTGCACCACTTCCTGGATCACTACATACATTCATTTGCATGCTACACTGCTGCACATGGGTTAATTAGCATACAGGGCCCAGGAGCTGTGCAGGTGTAGCGTACACAGGTAGTGCACGTGGAACAGCTTGTACCTGGATTGCTCACCAGCCATATTTGGTGTTAGAACGCCGACGCTACGCCTGCATCTGGCGTTAGCTTCATGAATCCCAGGGGATCATTTACAGAGATTTGTTCATCAAAAAACCCTATGGTGGAATGAAAGTCAATGTCTCCAAAGCAATAAGTCTGTTCTACAAGTCCTGGTATACCTACCTGCTTTGATAAACGCTCCTCTTCCTGGTGTCTTTCTTCCCTTTGAAGTTTTTTGACCATGGGTTCTTTTTGTTAGTTTTATTATTTTTATGCCTAAAGTAAGTCCCAGCTGTTTTTGGACAAGCTCCTAAATGTTCAAAGTTGCAATTTATATCCCCAGAGTTGAATTCTTGCTGTAAATCTCTGTTGTGCCTCCTTCTTTGTGTTTCAGTCTTTCAGAATGCCTCAGAGACTGGTCTGTGTCTAAAACTACTTCCTGTTGAATCACAATGTCATCCTCACCTGAATTTATAATATTGCCCTGTCCATCATCCGAATACACTGTCGTGATTGGTTGGTTTTGTGCTGAGACACTAGGGGGCGGGGGATATGCTGTTCCCTTTGCAAATGCTTCAGAATCCCTTTGCAGTTTTCTGTTTTTCCTGTTTTGAATGGCACAACATATGTCATCTATTTTCTTGAATAAATTATTATAATTTGTGGAATAATGTTCAAATAAGGCATCATATGTAAGACTACCATTAGTGATGTCAAGATCTCGAGAAAGTTTATCCAACTTCACATCATTTTCATGTATTATAAGGTGAATTATGTCCATGCCTGCCTTATTGAAAATATTAAGAAGGGCTTTGTGAAAGTCAGAATTCAGATCCACCCCATTAGGGAACCACCACAAATGCAGACCCTTGGGAATAAGACCCCTCTTTAAATTCTCATGTAAATATGCATTGTCTAGTTGAACTTTCTTAAAAGCTAGCAGTTTTTATTCAAATAGCTTAAGTTGCTCAACGAAGGTACGCTGCCCAATAATTTCATGGTTAGGGTCCACATTATTAGATATCAATGTGGTAGAGAAAAAAATCAAAAATATCACTTTTCCAAGTATCAAAATCAATAAATTGTCGGTTGGATGGTTCCCTTATATTCCCCCCTGCTCCAAGCTGATTAGACAAGGCAGCAAGGGTCCCAGAACATTGAGTTAACTGAGAAGAAATAACTTCAGGGGAACCACTGCTGCCATGAAGTTGTTGATTGATTTTCTCCAGAAGAGAGGCCAAATTGCCTATTCCAACTCGAATTTGTGAGACCAGGTCAATGGTGGGAGACCCAGAACCTCTACCAGAAGTCATAAACAAGTCCAGAAGAAAAGAACCAAGAACCACCAGTAGTGAAGGGAGAGGCCCAGAAACCACACAAACCAAAGTCCAAACCACAAATCCAATTTATTGACAGCAAAAACAGACCAAATGCAGTCAAGCACTATCATCTTTAGCAAAGACCTCTTCAGAACTGCTTGGCATGGTTATCTCCGACCTTAAATAATCTTAATACATCATGTCATCAACATGTGATTAAACATTCACATGACTCAACTTTAGTTTAGTACACGTTAATTATAAAACTTCAACAAAAATTGTTGCGAATGTCAGTTAAAATTGCATAAAAAATGAGCAATGAACATAAGTGAAACAAAATAAAGATGAAAATAATATTGAAAATAGGAATAGTTAAAAAATCAGTGTTACAGCAACAAATGTATGAGTAACATGGCATAATCAGCCATCAAGACGTTTTAACCTTAGTATAGGTGTAATAGAACAACGTTCATTCAAACCAGGGAGGTAAGGGCATCACACACAAGAATCCATATGACCTCTTTCTTGAGAAGATGCTCATCAGTGTAAAAGCCCCTTGGATCTGGTTCCAAGAAATCAGTCACCACAAATTTAAAAAGGTGACCAGGATAGGCAGAAATATGTCTGTACAGTGCGTTAAATTGTCTTCCGTTTCTTGATTTCATTGAGATGTTCATATATTCCCTCTTTCAAGGCTCGACCAGTCTTGCCAATGTAAAATTCTTTACACTGTTGGCAAAGTGCACCATAAACCACTCCCCTGGATGAACAATTAAAATATTTTTTCACCTCATATTTCTTTGACCTCTGGTGATCCTAATTCAGACAAATCATATGAACGAGCCTTGATTGTTACTTTTTTTCTAAACACCTACCACGTTGTTGATGTGGTTAATCAATTTTGGCCTATTGTTACTTCCATCGACAATGGTAATGTACTATTTGATTCCAAACCTAACATAGTATTTAGGAAAGACAAATGTTTTAAAAGTTTACTGGAAAGGAATTTGGGTAAACATAGTACTAATAGACCAAAAGGTATGTACAAATGTAACCACTGTAACTACTGTCAACATATATTCTGTTGAGTCTTTTTTCATCAAAGACAAGAAATATGAGGTGAAAAAATATTTTAATTGCCCATCCAGGGGAGTGGTTTATGGTGCACTTTGCCAACAGTGTAAAGCATTTTACATTAGCCTTGAAAGAGAAAATATATGAACATAGGTTCATACTAGGTTATCTGCCCTGGGGCAATTATAAGCCTAGCCCGATTCTGTATGGCTTACGCCACCCCTTGATTTGAGTATACTGTGCCCTTTTTAAGGTTTAGTTATAGGTTCATAGGTTCATACTAGGCTATCTGCCCTGGAACAAAGTAAACCCACACAAACACAGGGAGAAGATGCAGATACCACACAGAAGGCACCCCAGCCAAGAATCAAACCCAAGAACCTGCAGCTGTAAAGCAACAATACTACCACTGCAACATCAAATCTCAATGAAATCAAGAAAGGGAAGACAATTAATACACTGTACAGACATATTTCTGCCTATCCTGGTCACCTTTTTAAATTTGTGGTGATTGATTTCTAGGAACCAGATCCAAGGGGCTTTTACACTGACAGAACATCTTCTCAAGAAAGAGCTCATATGGATTTATGTGTGTGATGCCCTTACCCCACCTGGTTTGAATGAATGTTGTTCTATTACACCTATACTAAAGCTAAAACACCATGAGGGCTGATTATGCCATGTTACTCATACATTTGTTGCTGTAACACTGATTTTTTAACTATTCCTATTTTCAATATTATTTCAATTTTTATTTTTATTGTTTCACTTATGTTCATTGCTCATTTTTTATGCAATTTTAACTGACATTCACAACAATTTTTGTTGAAGTTTTATAACTAATGTGTACTAAACTAAAGTTGAGTCATGTGAATGTTTGATCACGTGTTGATCACATGATGTATTAGGATTATTTAAGGTTGGAGATAACCATGCCAAGCAGTTCTAAAGAGGTCTTTGCTAAAGACGAAAGTGCTTGACTGCATTTGGACTGTTTTTCCTGTCAATAAATTGGATTTGTGGTTTGGACTTTGGTTTGTGTGGTTCCTGGGTCTTTACCTTCACTGCTTGTGGTTCTTGTTTTTTTCTTCTGCACTTGTTTAGGATTAAGACTTACTTATTACTGCATGACAATAGCATCACAAGCAGTACAATGCCAGTGTTACGGTGCTGCTGTGTAACAAACACTGATAGCAATCTGACTATGCCACAATGCTTCTGCAAAGCATTCAGCTTCTATCTTCTCTTTAAAGTTAAGCATTGAAAGTAGAGATTACCATTATTCTGGTACAGTGTTATTTTCTGCTAAGGTATATATGAAGTATGAAGTAATACATATGCAATACCTATATGTTCATTTCCTAATAAGAGGAAATATTTGAGTTCCTAATGGAAATTCTGTTCATAATCTACGTGTAATATTGTTTTAGTAAACTTGTTTAATGATTTTTTTTTTCAGAGTTATGATGGTAAAGACACAAAAGTTGAAGTGGTCATGAATGGCATAGAAAACCCAGCAATGGATCAAAAGGAAGCAGACCTGTATGAAAAATCAGAGAAACTGCCTAGCACGTACTTATAGCTGAATACAGAAGTTCTAAACAAAATTCATTTTTCATTCAAGTCCTTATTCTCTTTTACAAGTATGTTTGTGGCTTCCTAGCTCCGTGACAAGATCTGCTTAGAGCTACTGAAGAACATCTGCCTACTACTGGGATAGAATTATTCTTGTATGACCCCACTAAGATGTACTCTTCTCCCTTTGATTTGTGTAAATCAGTCATTTTCTGTGGTGGTAAAAGATAAAAAATGGTGGTGACCACTTTAGCCTTTAGTGAAGATCAGATGACCAAATGTATCACCACTTTCCAATCTGGGCATGTTATTTACTGCTGATCCTCCTTAGAGGGAACACAGAATGACATCACATGCAACGAAAGCTCGGACATGACTACATGGAAACAGACGTGCGTTTCCAGATATACCGGCACTTCAGGTCACCAACTAGGGATACAGCAGTACATGTAGGTGACCGAGATTCAAAACAGGCCTCCAAGTTTCAGTATATAATTCATCTGTCAGAATAAAATGCTTAGGGACATCTGAAAATATACATTACTGGCATTCTTTTTGGCAACACAACCAAAACAATAAGAGGATTACCAAGTTAGTTGTTCTTGAACTTTCTGTACTCTGCTCTCAACAAAACTTTAACTCAAGGCCAGACAAAAACAAATAAGCTTCCTTTTAAAATCAACACTAGTTTCTACCCAGAGTAGATCCATAATGTTATGTTGTTTGCATGAGAATTTCCTTGTGCTTCATTCTGCATACTCTTCTCATGTATCTTTAGTGAAATGTCTCACCTATATTTTAAATATAAGAATTGTATAAATCACACTCCAGGTTAAATGACAAAGAATACGTGGCAGTGGAAGGTACAGCTGCATGCTTGATCATCCATGGATCCCTCGCTTGAATATTCCAGCAGTTTTTGATAAGTGACAAAAAATATATGGTTTAAACACATTTTGGCTGAAATATTTTGCTCCTAACTTCTCCATGTATGGTGTTCTGTCCTTATATTTCTGTACTCATGTAATCAACTCTGTGATTGTTGCAGCTTGGGGAAAGGAGAAATCTATCCTTGTAGGAATGTCCTTTGAAGGATGTAACTTTTCTACAACTGACTGAATGATGACTCAAGTTTGAAAATGTATCCTTAGTAAAGTGCCTATCTTGCCACATCAGACATGGATCAAAGATACAAGTGTATGTGTTTTCTATGGGGTTATAATCAAATTTTTGATTCCACTTTTCCATTGCTGTATCACTGAAACACACACAAAAAGGCATGATTTTTTTCCTGTGGCAACATTCATTCTTTTGCTTAGTGTATTCAAAGTTTGCCCATGGGGTAGAGCACTGAAAATACAATGTATTTATACTATGTTATGTATAACTATAGAATAAATGGGGATGTAGTATACTGTTGTAATTTTTTTAGGAATGCAATAAATAATTTCACAAACCAGCAGGAG